>NW_028270177.1:21102556-21402556 GCF_037043375.1 Chiloscyllium plagiosum
ACTGTCTAACCTAAGTTTATCAAATACTGTTCTTATACCCTCTACCATTATTTATGAAGCCTAGAATACTGCATGCTTTATTAGCAGTTCTTTCTGTCACCTTCAATGATTTATCTACATAAACTCCCAGGTCCCAATGATTCTGCACATCTTTTACAATATTAGCCTTTACTTTATGCTATGTTCTTATGTTCTTTGTATCAAATGTATCATCTCACATTGCCCTGCACTGAACTTCAGCTGCCACTATCTTTTCAAACTACCAATATCCTTTAGAAGCTCTACACTGTTCTCCACAGTTTATAATTTTCCCAAGGTTTGGTTTGTCTGCAAACATTGAAATTGCCCCCGGCCCAAGATTTAGTTAACATATATATGTGTGTGTATTAGGAAAAGCAAGGGTCCCAATAACAACCCCTGAAATCCTCCACTACAAACCTTCCAGCCCAAAAAAATTAACCATTACTCTCCTTCCTAACCCTCAGCCAATTTTGTACCATGTTGTTACTGTTCATTTTATTCCCTGACCTACAACTTTCCTCACAAGTCTGCTGTATGGCAATGTTGAACATCTTCTCGAAATCCATCAACACATCAACAGACTCTCCCTTATCAACTCTACCTGTTACTTCTTCAACAAACTCCATTAAGTTGGTTAGATGTAATTTTCTCTTAAGAAATCTTCTAAATCAATCTACATCTTTCCATATTACGTATCCCAAATAATTGTTCCTAATGGTTTCCCCACCATCAGTGTTAAACTGATTGATCTGTAATTGCTGGGCTGATCTTCACAACTCTTATTGAACAGGGACATAATATCTGAGTTCTCCAGTCCTTGCGCACCATATCCCTCCCCCTCATCCAGGAACAATTGAAAGATTATGGCAAATGCCTCTGCAATTTTGACTCTAACTTCCCAAATGTCTTTGCACATTTCTCATCTGATCCTGGTATCTCATCAACTTTAAATACTAACAACTTATCCCATACTTCTTCGTTATCAATTTTTAAGCCTTCCAGTGATGGGGTTTCCTCCTCTGTTACCATGTATTGGGCAGCATCCAATTCCTTTGTAAAAATAGATGGAAAGTATTTATTTAACACCTCAACCTTGATTCTTGAATCAAGTGTAAATCCCCTTTTTGGTCCTTAATCGATCCTATTCCTCCTTTTGCCTTACTATTGAGTGCTTAAATCAGATTTTGGAATTCCTGTTTATGCTAGCTTCCAGTTTTTTTTAAACAATCCCTCTTTGCTTCTTGTATGCACTTTTTCATTTTCCTTCTAAACCTTCTGCATTCCACTTGATTTTTAAAAAAATTCTCTCCTGGGACGTGGGCATGGTAGGCCAGCCTTTACTGCACGTTCCTAGGTGCCATTGAGAAGGTGGTGTTGAGCTGCGTTTTTGAATTGCTGCAGTTCAAGTGCTGCAGATCGATCCACAATACCCTTAGGGAGGGAATTCCAGGATTTTGAACCAGTGACAGTGAAGGAATGGCAACATATTTCCAAGTTAGGATAGTAAGTGACTTGGAGGGGAATTTGCAAGTGATGGTGTTCCCATACATTAGCTGCCCTTGTCCTTCTACAGTACAAGCTCGATTATCTGAACATCAATTATCTGAATTTTGGATTATCCGAACAACATCTCAAGGTCCTGTAAAAATGGCATTAGGCAATTCAGCATTCAGTTATCAGTTAAACAGCATTATGGCAAGTATTGCCGGATAACCAAGAAATGTTCGGATAACTGGCACTCACAAATTACCGCTTGTTTACGATCAAATCAATTATCCAAACGATCGATTATCCAAACAAAATACTCCCCACCCGACTCGTTCGAAAATACAAGGTTCTTCTGTAGATGGAAGTAGTTGTGGGTTTGGAAGGGGCTTTCTAAACATCATTGGTGAATTTCTACAGTGCACCTTGTAGATAGTACATACTGCTGTTGCTCTGCTGCATTATTGGTGATGGAGGGAGTGGATGCTTGTGGATATGATGCCAATCAATCAAGTCCTGGATGGTGTCACGTTCTTGAGTGTTGATGGAGCTGCACTAATCCAGACAAGTGGGTAATATGCTGACTTTTGCCTTGTAATGGTGGACAGAGTTTAGGGAGTCAGGAAGTGAGTTACCCGCCTTAGTATTCTTAGCCTCTGACCTGCTTTTATGGCGAGTTCAACTGAGTTGGTCAATGGTAATGCCTAGGGCATTGACAGTGAGAGATTCAGTGACGGTAACGCCATTGTTCTTTCAAGGGGCAGTGGTTAGATGGTCTCTTATTAGACACAGTTACTGCCTGACATTTGTGTGGCATAAATGTTACTTGCCACATGTTGGCCCGAGTGTTGATATTGTCCAGATCTTGCTGCATTTGAACTTGGACTGCTTTGGTAGTTGAGGAGTCGTGAATGGTGCTGAACACTGTACAATCATTGGTAAACATCCCACATCTGACCTTATGATGAAGGTCATTGACGAAGCAGCTGAAGATGGTTGGTCCTTGACATTATCTAGATGAAATCCTGTAGAAATGTCCTGCAGCTGAGATGACTGACCTCTATCAACCACAACCATCATCACATAAAGAAACCAACTGATTTACTATCCAACGTCTTTCAAAGGCACACTTTTTATCTCTATCTCCTTTGTCACCAGGGAGTTCTGGAATTATTTCTCCCAAACTCTTCTCTTGAGGAATTAACCTTTATTATGCAAATATCCATAACTTGAGCAGAGAATTATTTTAGTGATAGTGAATGGGTGTACATTTTTGGTATGTTTAAAAGATTTATATGCATTTGTCTTTCCACACCTGCATTACACACCAAGTTGCTGCTACTTCAGCAAATAACTGCCCACAAATTCCAGTGAGAAGAATGAGTTAAATGATCAGCTGGTCTAGTTTTCTTTTCTGGTGACAATGGTTTCACTGAGAATGTTGATCAAGACATTTGGACAGTTTTCTGTTTCCACAGTGTTTAAAGTCCACTGGAAAATATAGCATTTTAATATCACATGTAAGTGATAAACTAACTTTCCTGCAGTATAACACCAAAGAAGTGAAGTGGATGATTTGTGATATAATCTTATGATTTTAATTTGTCTTTGATTTTGTAACTTAATGCTTATTATCCTAAATTTAATTTACAAGCAAAATTGCAACAAACGGATTCCTTTTTGATTGCTGTTCCTACAGGTACAATGTTATCTTTACATTAAAGAGTTTTGATAGATAACTGTCACATACTACACAACCCAGCAACCATGCATCATGCTCTGTTGTATATAGTGTCATAGAGATCTACAGCACTGAAAAGAGTATTGCTGCACTCGCATTTGTACTGATCAAATCCAACAATTCTAATCCCATTTCCCAGCAGCTGGACCATAGCCTTTTATGCCTTGGCATTGCAAGTGCACATTTAAATACGCCTTAAATGTTATGAGGGTTTGTGCCTCTATCACCTTTACCGGCAGTGAGTCCAGATTCCCCCACCACTCTAGGTGAACATGTATTTTCCTTGCATCTCCTCCAAATTTTCTGCCCCTTTCTTTAAATCTATGCACCTTGGTTACCGAACGTCGGCAATAAGGAAAACAAACATACTTTTGTTGCAAGTCGACATTCCACAACTCTGATATTGTAGTGAGCTGTTGCAGCTTTATTCATTTCTATGCAACTGTTCGCGATCACAAACACAGCTCCTTTTGGAAGTTTTACATTGGTGGCACGAAGTGGGTTGAATTCAATCAACTTGGCCTATGGAAAATAAAATGGCAAATTATACAGGTGAATCTGGTGCATTGTCTGACAAATGGATTCAGGGCAACCAGCATTAGAATCCAAAATTATGGAGTTCACAATATTACGTATGTCTCTAATGTAGTAATCTTGTTTATTAATGGTTGCTTTGACCCCCATTTACTCAGTTGGCAACTTGAGTGCAAAGTAACTAACTGAATTTTCACGAGGGACATTTCTCATTTGGGTGGTAGATAGTTAGGTTGCTTACATGCAAAAACAAACTTCAAAATGATAGGGTGATTCCATAAAGATGTTTAAAATTATGAAAGGGTGTGATAGAGAAGATCGAAAGAGATCACTTCCATTGAGGGACAGTCTCTAATATGGATGCAGAGATAGAAGTTTAAACACAAGTGATTTAAGAGAGCAGGAGAAACTTCCTTTCTTCACAGACTACAGTGAAGTAGTGAAATGCCAGTGATTGAAACTGAGAACAAATTAACATTTTATATACAGGTTAGATATAGGTGGCAGACGGGAAAGAAGTAAGGGATTTATCTAAAGTACAAATCATTGCTCATAGTTTTTCTGTTGTGATTTCTTTATATATCTATTTAAATACAAGTGGCCTCAGCACCCATTAGCCACAGCAGCGTCACCACATTTTGTTTTCTAGTTGCGCTTCCTGGAAACTATATGCATATGGATGTGTGGTGGAAGTAGGATGGGACTCAGCAGTAATGTCCTCTTCAGTCAAACAGCCTCCCAGATACACAATGGGCTTTAGTAAAAAGAATTAATACTTGAGTTAGACATAGGATGGAATCACCATCACAGCATAAGTCAGCTATTGCAGCTTTATTCATTTCTATGCAACTATTCGCAATCACAAACACAGCTCCTTTTGGAAATTTTGCATTGGTGGCACGAAGTGGGTCAAATTCAATCAACTTGGCCTATGGAAAATAAAACAGCAAATTAAACAGTTGACAGGAAGAACATTTTGGAGCTGATTTTCACCACGGAGAGCTTCTCCACTGCAGTGAAAATGGCAGAAAACAGGAGAAATCCTAAGTCCCACCCCTGTACCCAGCATTCTCCATTGTCTTAGAGGTGGGGTTGGGGGTGGTCCAAAGGTCATGAATGAGCATTTCACAGTGGGTGCCTCCATTCGAGTCAGATATTAAAGCCCCTGATGTCTGGAGCCCAGTATGTGGAGAAGGTCTGTTCTCAGGTTATTTCTTTTTGATAGCCTGGGAACCCCTTTGGGGAGGTGAGGTATTCACGTGAGTATGGCCCCAGGAAACCTTGGAGGAGGTCAGGTATGATTTCAGAGCGGAAGGGAATAAAGTGCTCTTTGGGATTGGAAGCCATGATAAAGACTGACATAAAATGGCATAAACCTGTTGGAACTGTCCAACTTGCTGAGAGCTGTAAAATGTGTCATTAAGCACTGACCTTTCAAGAATTGTCAACACCTGTCATAAGTTGTTTTTATGAATGACTGTGCAATAAAGTGTATTCTGCACTATAAAACTGTAAGAAATTGACTTTTATTTCTTTTCTCCTGTTTTGCATGGGTACTTGAGTACACAGGTGGAAAGGCATGGTGGGTGGAAGTAGGCACTAAATTGGCATCGGAGTATAAGAGGCCATGGGGGTGGGAAGAGGACTTTAAACGACACTGGTTGGCATGGATGAGACCGGAGGGTGAATGGAATGATTGGGATGGGAAGGGTGAGGGGGTGAAGGAATTTGTATATTTTATTCTTTATTTTGATTTTTGAACAAAGTGCTTGAGCCCAGAGACAGGCCTTCCTCTAGTCTGCCTCAGGTACTGGCAGGTCCTCAGCTGTTCCTGGGTCACCTGGCCAGACTTCCAATCTAGTCCAACTCACACAAGCAGACTGAAATTGGGGTGGATGGGAGGTCTTTTTTTAAGGGTTTGGTTTACAGAGCTACAGTTCTCAAAACTGAAGCCTGAGTGTAAGATTTTGTGCAGAACTGGGAAAAGTATATTACCTTTTCCATCTGTCCCTATTCTTCTGAATTAAGTAAAAACATCAGAAAACAGTCAGATCTATTATGAGTACCTGCAATGAAAAGTATAACATTTACACTTGACCCAACATTCCACTCCATGTCATTTCAGTTGTATGTTTGACGATCACGTACTGCCTGAATCTCAACTAAAACCGTAAAGGAGAAACACTTTCATATTTGCTAGAGCCTCAGACAGTGTTGTTGCCAAGTGCAGCAAGACTTGCCAAGTCTCGTAGATAATAACTTGTCAGCAGCAGCATTCCTACGAGAATATCCTTATTGTTCACCTACTGAGTGTGAAATTATATATTGCTCAGTCACTATTAATACTGAAATTATGATTAAAAATGCAATTCTGCAGTTCATCTCAACATAATACTGTATTTAAGCATAAAATCTGTTCAGAAAGGATGACCTTCCATTTACAACTAGTGCACACTACAAAAGACGAATTAACAAATAAAAGTGATCAAATGCAATTTTATACAAATATGAAATTCTTAAAAATAGTTTTAAAATTACATTTTGCTCAACAAGGTGTTAGTATGAAGTTCTTGTAAATGGACCAAACATTAGTTCAAACTATCCTACTATGGATATTATCCTATTTATTCAAGCAGGCTCTACATATATACAATTCTTTTTCATGGAATCCCTACAGTATAGAAGCATCATTTGGCCCATCAAGTCTATACTAACCCTCTGATTAGCATGCCACCCAGACCCAATCCCCTACCTTTTCCTTGTAACCCTGCATTTCCCATGGCTAATCCACCAAGCCGGGACACCATGGGGCAATTTAGCATGGCCAATCCACCTAACCTGCACACCTTTGGGCTGTGAGAGGAAACTGGAGCACCCGGAGGAAATCCACGCAGACACTGGGAGAATGTACAAACTTCACACAGACAGTCGCCCAAAGCTAGAACTGAAACTGGTTCCCTGGCGCTGTGAACCACTGAACCACTGTGATGCCCCTGTCTTTCAGAAGACATCCCTCACAAGTAAAACTCTGTACATCTACTTCTATTCAACACTAACAGAGAACTGTCAATAAATGTCATTCCCTATCCATTCAGAATAGCATGTCTTTCTGAGTATTTGGTTACTTTGGTCTTTGCTTTGCAATTAAAGGAAATGGGTCTGTGAAATATAATGGGCAACTGAGTATGAAATTCCTGTGTTGTCTTCTTGGAATACACACATGGTACCATCACCAAGTATTCTAATATTTCAAATACTCATTCTCACGTCAGGTACAAATATTATCAGTGACAAGTAGAAAGCATTAAGCCAAATGCATAGGACACCACAATCTGCAAGTTTCACTCTCAACTATATACCATTTTGACTTGGAACTATATCTCTGTTACTGAGTCAAAATCCTGGAATGCCCTTTCTTACAGCACTACGAGTGCCCCTACACCCAAGAACTGCAGTGGTTTAGGCAGCTTTCCAACACCTTCACAGCAAATAGGGATAGCAATAACCCAACAACACCCATTTTCCATAATCAAATTTTAAAAAGGATAAAATTGATACCTGCACAAATTTAACTATCATTGTTCTTCATTGCCACCTATGTTTCATACTGAAAGCTAAGTCTCAATATAACTGGATAAACAATTATTAACTCTAGCCTTTTTTGAAAGTCATTCCATATATCGAACTTTATCAAAAGTATCCTGTAAATCTGTAAATGGTTTCCACTATATAGCTCTAAAGCATGAGTTCCAATTCTTGAGCTTTCGTTAACTTCTCAAAGAAATCCAGCAGAATAATAGAAAATTGTCCATTACTCTCATAACATTTTGTTCTTCAGATAAGTTATTTAGATTGTGTTATTAGGTTCCAGATGAAATAACCCAAACTGTTAAGTTCCCTGAAAAAGAGGGATGAATGTGCTCCCCTTGTTTATTCACCCACACACCTTGGTTGAATGCAACAAGGTTAGTTTATAAAGCATCCCATCCCTTGTGGATACCTTTCTCCCTGACCAAAATGAACTTATTTTTAAAACAGGCCAATTTAACCAGACTTTCTTGAATCATCAGAAAGTGAGTTTATTAATTAAGAAACGTGAAAGGCAATAGTAACGCAACACACAGATTTGAAATAAGTGGAGAGTTCAAAAGATACAAGTTAAGAAAATAAATATACAGATCAATTGCTGAATTATTTGTGAAAAGCAAGAATTTGCTGCTATTGCAGTGGAGGTACTGTCTGCACTGACGTTGGTAGTTGAACAGTCAGTTTCATGAATCTTGTTTTTGTAGGCTAATTGAAGATCCTGCATCCTGATTCCTCCTTGTAACTGGTTTGTACTCAAGAGTAATAGAGGGCCTTCCTTTACATACAACACAGGGATAATTCTTTGACTGTAAATTTCACAGCAAGTTAATGCTCAAAACCAGGAAAGTACACAAAACAGACATCAGTCCCACCAGCCCACTCCAGAATTCTCAAACTAGCTTCTTAACCCTTTTTTTGAAATTTCTTGGAGAGTAATAGATTTTTCTGCAAGAGGTGACTCTCTGCTGAGAAGAGTGAGCGGCAGTCAACCAGTTTCGTTGCTCCCTGTTTGAAGTTTCCCTGACAATTTACATGTGCAACATTCCATGGGTTTCAGACAAGCCTTTGTCATACAGTCACTGAATTTAAAGCCACAATTTTTCCATAGCCATCCTTCTTTTAAGTAGTACATATTTTGGAATTAAAAATTTAAAATAAGCAAAGTACTTTGGAATTCTGACCAGTCATCGATCACTTGCCACATAATACTTCAAGGCATTTGCCCGCTACAGCTATTGGGTATAATTAGTCTTCAACTTGCCAGATTCATGTAGTGAAAACATACTTCATTGCTCATTTCCAAGATTCCAATATAAGTGTAGCTTATTTCTCCTCTCATTTCCTGGAGACTTTTAAGATGCTTTTCTTGCAAATGTCTAGTTCATGGTTCATGTGCTTTGGTACATCATTTTTTGTTTCAGGAATTAAACTCTAACCGTAGAAAATTGAATAATTATAAATAAAGCAGCTCCATTTAAAAGGTTGGGTTCATGTTGCTTTAAGAGACTAACAACTAGGAATGATTTGGAGATGCTGGTGTTGGACTGGGGTGTAAAAAGTTAGAAATCACACAACACCAGGTTATAGTCCAACAGGTTTAATTGAAAGCACACTAGCTTTCAGAGCACCGTTCCTTCATCAGGTGGTTGTGATGAAGGAGCGTCACTCCAAAAGCTAGTGTGCTTTCAATTAAACCTGTTGGACTATAACCTGGTGTTGTGTGATTTTTAACAACTAGGACGGTAAGGTAACTAAAATGCTGAGCTTTAGTGATGCCCACATCACCTAAAACAAATGACAATTCAGAAGGTTACCTAGTTTGATTAATAGAATCAAAAAAGTAGTGGAGCTGTAAAGATAGCAGATGGCTTTCTTAGCTCTTTATGTGGTGTCTTCAAAACTTGCAGTCATGTCTGCTCAGACAATCAGAGCAAAGTTAGCTTAAAAACATTCAGTAAACACCAGAAGTCAGATTAAGGGCAGTCAGAAAACTGCATTGTAAATGAGATGGGTGGAACTTATGAAGGCTTTCTGGTATCAGTTTGCCTGGAAATCTGTTTGCTGGAACAGGTTTGTTTCACTTTGAAGCTGGGAGAGTACTGAAGCAACAAAAATATACTACCTCCTTATGACTTAACCCATTGTGAGGTACCTTGTATAATGCCTTCCAGAAGTCCAAAAACAACACGTCAACTGGTTCCCCTCTGTCCACTCTGGTTGAGACTTCCTCAAAAAAACTCTCATAAATTAGTCAGACATGTCTTCCCTGTCATTTGATTAGATTATGATTTTCCAAATGTTCTTCCAGTACTTCCTTAATAATTAATTCCAATACTTTTCCAACAATAGATGTCAGGCTAATAAGCTTACAGTTAGCTGATTTTTGCCTCCCTCCCTTTTTTTGCAGTTTTCCAAATCTCTGGTACTTATCCAGAATCCAAGGAGTTTTGGAAAATTACAACCAATGTATCCAATGCATACATCTCTTTGATTACTTAATTTTCGCCACTTGAATGACGCAGTTCAATGTACTCAGAAAAAGTGTGAAACTATTGAATTTTTCCATTTAAGATTTATGCTTAGTTTCCTTTATTTAATTTGAAAAGTAATATGTGGAATGAGTTAAGTATTGGATACACATCATAGTAGCCACTTCATAGAAGTGATGACATTTGCAAAGATTTGAAATTTACACATCACACACCGTTCCTTTCTCTGCCAGGAATGAAATCGACTGGTCCATACCCCCACCTTCAGTGCCAATGTACCGCTCACACTTTGCACAGATCTCTGCAATTTCTACCTAGAAATAAATTGAGAAGAAATGTTAAATGTGGTCTACATATCAAACTGAATTCATACCAAAAAAATCACTTGTTTAGTTAAAAAAAATTTATCACCACCCGCACACTTCCCTCCAAGTTACACACTATAATGGCCTGGATCTTGTCACAAATTCTTTCAATACCCTTAGGCCAAAACCCTGAATATTCTTTCCAAATAGCACCATGAATTGTTATGAAGGCGTAGAGGTACTATACCTTTAAGAGAGTTGAAAAGCTAGCAAAACTGCCTGACACAGCACAAGGTGTTCTGAACAAGGTAACAATGCAACACATGATTGATACAAATAGCAATCTAGGTTGCCATGAGACAAAAACAAATTCAAATTCAGCCAATCAGTTTAAATTATGCTTCAAGATACCAAAATCCAATCACATTTGAATTTAGTATTTTGATAATATTAAAATCAATGAAACAATCCGATGTTCAGCGGTAAAAAAAACAGACATTTTGAACAGCTAGAGGGAGAACTGCCACAGAAACTGCTAGCTCAAGAGCTCGCTCAGAGGTACCTATCTGGGGAAAGAGTTTGCACAGCAGAACATCAAAACTAACCTGGAAAGAAGCTACAGAGGAAAATCTACAGAGGAAACTTGGCAATGCTGATGAAACAGGGTTTTTTTTGTAAATCTTAATCGGGATTTGTTTAATCGGACTAGCGTTGTAGAGTGTGAGGTAAAAGATAGGTTTAAGAGAAAGGAGTTGTAAATTCATGTTGGTTTTAATATTCTCTGTTGGACTTAAAGAATAAAGTTGTTAATTTTTACTTTAAATAGTGACCTCGGGGTAGCCCTTTGCCTCAAATTTTAACAGATTACAGCACGGGTTCATCTTTTCTATGTTGCTGGTTTAAATTAGCAGAGGGGTTTACCCTGTGTTGTAACAGAATGGATGCACCAGATGGACGATAGCTGCAGAAGGTGGCACAACACCATCTTTGCAAAGGCACCTAGGAATGGGAAACAAATGTCTTGCCAATGATGCTCATGTTGCATGAAAAAAATAGAGAAAAAAACTACTGATTGCATATATTTCCCACCTCAGTGACAATCCCCAAGGCCTGCATCTGTTTTTCTCAAACATTGAATAATTTTCAGAGCTGATTTTAACAAATTAATTGTAAGTCAACATCATGATGTTGTATTAGGAATTAATGAAACACTGCAACGTGCAGAATCTTGCATGAAATATGTTGGGATATCTCAATCCTCTCCTTGATCAATTCAGATCCATAGTCATGAATCGAAAAACATGAAAACATCAGAGTTAATGGGTATGTTATCTGTAATGGGGTGGAGGCATTTGGTACAGAAAGCTGATGCACAAAGTAGAAAAGTCCTTTTCATGTTCCAATAGTGTCACACTCCACATCCACTCAGCTGAAAAAAAACAAGTTTTAAAACCAAACTATAAATATGCTTATTTCAGAGAAGACTGAAAATCCTCAGGGTCTGTTACAAATGGAAGCTTGCATAGCATGGAAATGAGAACATGAGAAAAATCTGCCAAAATTGGAGAGGTTGAAGACAAGGTTTCTTTGTTATTCATTCAGGGGATGCAGGCACCAATGGTTGGACCAACATTTAATGCACGGTCCTAGGTGCCCCTTAAGAAGAAGGGTGATAAGCTGCCTTTTTAAGCCTCTGCAGCACATTTGATATAGGTACACCCATCATAATACTGTCCTGGTGGGAGCTCCAGGATTTTCACCAATGACACTGAAAATACAGCGATTTGTTTCCATGTAAGAACGGTGTGTGCTGTGAAGGGGTACTTGCAGATGGTGGTTTACTTTTGTACCTGCTGCCTTTGTCCTTCTAGATGGGAGTGGATAAGGCTTTGAAGGTGCTGTTTAAGGAGCCTTGGTGAACGTTTGCATTGGTGATGGTGGAAATGAATGTATGTGGATGTGGTGCTTTGTCCTGGATAGGTTCAAGTTACTTGAGTTGCGTTGAGAATTGCACTCATTCAGGCAAGTAAAAAGTATTCCATCATATTCTTGTCATGTGTGTCACAAACAAAGAAAAGCACGAAAACCAGATGTTTTCAAAAGTTAGGTAGAGAAATAATAAAGTAAATATTGTGCTGCAAACTGCAAAGTGCCAAGACAAAAGGAGAGTAAATATTCAAACCATAAACAAAATAGCCTGAGACTACAAGAAAACAATTGATGGATAGATCATTAAAATCAACTACAACAAGAAGTAGCCCAAGTAAAGCAAATAGAATATTGGGTTGGACACAACACGTGACATAGAACATAAATCATGGATGTGTTACTGAGTCTACATTGTGAATTAGCTCATTCCTCTTTTGAATACTGGGTACAATTCAAGTAGAATGCAGCAAGGAGACTAAAGCATATGAAAAGATGCACAAGATACCAGAGCTACAAAACTTAAACTAGACTATACTTTAGAAAATAAGGTGTGATGAGTACAGAAATGGATCAGTTATGAGTAAAACTGAAGCTCCGCCCATTCTGATATATAATACAATTACTGGGTGCAGCATCACGCATTTGGAGGCAGTTCAGATAGTTCTGAGCAGTTGCAGATGAAGACAGTCATAGTTTCTACTCTTCATGTCGCCATCAGTACAAGTTAATCTTTAACTAATTAATGCGATGCAATAAACACATCTTGTTACTAAAGACAGGAGCCTCTTCTGCTGAGAATTACCAGTGACTCATTCTTCAACACAATCAATTAACAACACTATGGATTAATGCTAAAGAAAGACTGGCAGCAGTAGCTGCTCAAAAGAAGAACATGATTATTACACTATGGGCAGAAATATCTTGAAGTATTCAAATTCTAATGCTATTTAAAAGTTGAGCCATGGCCGATGGCTGAAAAAGAGAGGTGATAGGATGAAACAGATATAACTACCTAAATGTTATAAAAGTATTTGTCCAAAAATTTTACTGAGCTTGTTGTCCAATTTTATTCTTTAGAATTGCTGGCTAGAGGTCTCCATTTTCTGTAACAATCTTAAATCTGTTATCAAAGTTCTTTCCCAATCATATCAGATAAGAAATGGTACTCACAATCATCTCCATTTAGAACTATGAGGAAATTCAAAGGAACATACTTACATCGCAATGCATCAGATTTTCTGTTTCATCTAACAAATGGTTTTGCTAAAATTATCAGATATGTTCTTATGCTTTGTTCCACAAGTGGTCAATTCTGCAGAAAACACTAAATTCTATGGTAACTTCCATGGCTATTAAACTTGTAGAATTGTACTTTATTATACACATATGATTAAATCTGCAGTCACAACCATTTTCTAGAGTTATTTATGAATTATTACCATAATCTGACCTTCACAACAATGTGATATTTGTTTAATCAATCAATGTCTAATATTTTCCACAATGAATGAATAGCATGGTTTTATCTGCACACTATTTGGATTTAACAATTCTGTGAAATATTTTTTAAAAATCAATTTCAACAGTCAAAACCTGATATCTTAGCAACACAGGTGAAAGGCTGGTGAAAGTATTCACTTATTTACTTCCAGGAACAAGAGAAACTCCTTCTACTGGACCAGACTTTGCAGTAATAATAAAAACGAATGTGTCAGTATTCACCTTCATTAATCCTTTCAAACTGATAGCAAGTCCTGGAGTCTGCAAAAAAGCAGTTGAACCTGGAAATCTAAACGTTGCTGCTAGTGATTTCATGCTTTTCAAAAGGATGTACTGTTGAAGTCCATGCAGGCTGCAATCAAATAGGATTTGCTATGTTGATGAAAACATGCCCTTTTAATTCTGTTAGTCTTTCTATAAACATCCTTGAAATATTGAGCATTGTTGAATGGGATGTAACTGGGATATTAATGGAATAAATAATACTGGGTTCATATCTACTTCTGAAAAATTCTTCTGAAAAAAACATTTAAATTTGTGAATGGCAAAATTTCTGATAAGCATTAACATATTTTCCACTTAAATTTATGATGTTTTAGCTTCTGTCTTAATCCATTGTGAAATTTCCAATCATTTATTTTGTTCTACATAAAAATTTAATTGAAAATGAAGTGCATTTGTTTCTTGGTTGGGGATCTATGACAATACTTAAAAATGAAATTGGTCTGTTGGCATCACTGATTCAAGATGTCCTGACTTAACACCAAATTCAAATTAATATAAGGAGAATGAAAATCCACAGCAGAGTTCACTAGATCTTTGTGGTCAGCAACAAACATTATTGTTTTGCCATTGATCATAAAATCTCAGCAATTATTTGCAAAATGTTCAAGAGGACCAATTTTAGTCTAAATCATGTAAAATGCTATTACTACTCTCACTAAATATTTTAACATATATTTCTCTGTTGTTTTTAATTATGCCGATTTGCTTAAGTATAGTTTGTCTTGTGCCCTAGCCAAGTCTGTTTCCCCAGTTAGAATGACCACTGACTACATGGAGATAAACTGCTCTCCTATTGCAGTAGATTCCTTAGATAATTTCCAAAAAATAAGGCCACCCACTGTTTGAATTTAGTTGCACTGTAGTTAACTGCTACCATTGTGTTATCCTATATTTATCCTCATGATTCTGCTTCCATACATATAATCCAAATGTGAGTAATGCTGATGAGATATATTAGAAGCAATTAAAAAGGCTAGAGATAAATGTTGCAGGTATAGTTTGACAAAATTTTATTTGTAGAACAATATTATTAGAACAAAGTATAAACGTTACTGATTTTAAGATTATATTCAGGAGCAGTAAAGATTAAAAGATCAGTACCAACACTGATATCACAAACTTGAATACCTGTGGAATATAGTTATAATGCAGTTAATTTTGGTTCACTTTACTGCACTAGATTTAAAGCAACTACTTAATAACATCAGACCTCATCATTTTTGAACCTGATGCTGTGCAATTAACTAAGATACACAAAAGATTTAATTATGCATGTCTTCCAAGTGAAATACAGTCTTATGAACAGTAAAATAAGATATACATTTTATGTACACTTGTAGAACCTGTTATGGACCAGGCCAGACCCTCTCAAAACATTTCAAGAAGGTCAACCAGACATTAACTTTTTTAATTGCTTTAGGCAGATGTAAGGTGAATATTCCAGAAGTGATGCAGCTGGTTAAACCACTGAGTTTTAAACAGAATTTATTTACAGACTACCGAATTAAACACGAACAAAAGAGAAAACAATATAGAATAATTTAAGCTGTCTGAAAATCCAACCGACTCTATCGCAACTTAAATGACGCTGTTCCAATTTCCTGCAACATCCCCAAAAATACACCCTTTGTCACAAAAGGTAAATTCAAACCCAGATTCTTACAGGACAGATGTTAGAGAGAGAATGACAGAGACAGAGAGAATCAGCCAGGGATCATTTGCTAAAGTATGGACCCTCTTTCCACTGCAGCTGTTTCTCTAGCTCCCCAGCTAAAACTAACTGCTAAAAGTACACCAAACTAGAAAAATCTCTGAACTGGAAAAACTGTCTGCTCCTCTTTCATTGTACAAGTGTTTTAAATAAAAACTAAAAGCCCTTTTCCCTGATTGTTGCCTTATATATAGGTATCTGTTAACCATAATCAAAGTGGCCTAATCCCAATCAAATTAGAACCTCTGCCTTTTACAAACCCTTTTGAAAAAAACAAGAACATAACCTTGCTAAAGGAGCAGCATCATCACAAACCAATTTCACAACATGGCTTATTTTCCACTCCAAGACTTTGGCAGATTTACATGCATTAATTATGAAAGTAAATACCATTTGTGAACGAAATACAAATGCAATCTCAAGATTCAATTTATGATATTATCAGCAATGATTTTTAAGAATGGTATGTCAAATGTATTGGTGTGACAAGAGCACAATTTGATGTACTTGAGGGTCACATTATAACCACACTGTTAACATTTCTACCTTGGACATTATCTGGATTGAGTATCTCATCAAGTATGACTAGAGGGTGAATGGAAGAAAATTACCAGGATGTTCATGTCACTCATGGAGCCCACCCCATACATCCAATGCTCTTCAGGTGCACCCCGGTTGCCGTATATATCATCTACAAGATGCAGTGCAGCAATTTGTTCCTTCAGTGGCATCTTCCAAACTCATATCTTCTACCACCAAGGAGGACAGGGGCAGAAAGCTCATGAGAACATTACCCACTACAAGTTCAGCTCTGAACAACAGTAAGAAAGGAGGACAAATAACAAAAAAACTGTTCCAGAAACATTTCTGGTTTCAGAGACAAGAATAGTTACTCTTGCACTGTCAGGCTCTGTGGCCTGTTGATGAGCTTGCTCCTTTGCAGATCCTCTTCCTGTTTTGACTTGATTGCATGTGAGATATTACCATGTTGATCTTCAAACATAAGCTCTCAAATGGCTGAAAGAATTCAAGTAAAATGAGTTGTCAGCCAATAAAAATGTTATCTCTACTTCACTATGTTTGAAGGGACAAAAGGTAGGTAAATATTTTTAAGATTTTTTTTCATGAGTGGAAATAGGATCTAACAAATTAGATTTCATTCAAACAATGAATAAAAAAGTTAAATAATGTTAAGAAAAAGTGACCCAAGGTAAAAAGATTAATTAGGCAGTTCAAATTAAAATGTTCACATATTTGCTCAACTCGTATTTCTTCCTCTCCCAAGTGGCTTTGGTGAAATTCAGCATGTCACTACATCATGTCTAGCAAGAGCTGATACTTTTAGCAGGGGGTAAATAAAAAGAATTTTAAAAAACACTGACTTGTTTTTTTCATTTCACAGTTAACATTGCTATAATAAAAGCATTGGAACACCTTTACTTACTTTTACTCTTTATTCATTCACGCGATGAGGGCATCACTGTCTAGGTCAGCCTTTATTGCCCATCCCTAATTGCCCAGAGGGCAGTTAAGAATCAACCACATTGTTGTGGGTCAGAAGTCACATGTCAGCCAGACCAGGTAAGGAGGGCAGTTTCCTTTCCAAAAGGGCATTAGTGAATCAGATGGGTTTTTTTCTGACAAGCGACAATGGATACGTGGTCATCATTACATTCTTAATTCCAGATATTTATTGAATTCAAATTCCACCATCTGCCGTGGCAGGATTCGAACCCGTGTCCCCATAACGTTAGCTGGGTCTCTGAATTAACAGTCCAGCAATAATATCACTAGGCCATCGCTTTCCCATAAATTATTATTACATGAAATAAAAGCTTACAAAATTGTCATTTTCCTGGATCTGACAATAATGTAAAGGTTAAGATGTTGAATTCACAACTTTGATAACAGATTCAAACTACAGACTCTAAAATCCACCAGCCAGATTGAGCACAAGGTTTATTTCCAGAACCAGATATCTTCTTTTTATCCCACGGAAAGACAGTATTTCAAAACGATAAAGAAAAAGGCAGTATACTAAATAGGGTACATTTTGTGATCCCATTATTATGGTTACAAAACCAATTGGCCCAATAAAGTCAGGAATGACCAATCCTACAAATTATTTTGAATAAATTTCATTTTGTGTTCAGTTCAAATGCAACTTGTATTAGGTTTCAATCAAGAATATATTTACGGAGATGGGGTGGGGCGTTCAGAAATCAATAACAGCTGCAGTTCTTACAAGGAAGAGTTGCAGCTGCCATCGAAAGGGAGGCTTTAATTTTAATAGTGGCACTGAAGCACATAACCACTTCAAAGATTGACTGAGACATTCTGTTGAAGCTGTGTGACCATGCAGCAGCCAGGAAGCCCCACACGTTGACCATCATGCTGCTGCATAACATCTACTTCTGGAAAGCAGCACTGCAGACATACCTCAAGAGGTCTGCAAAGGAGGCAGAAAAATTAGAAGGAATGCACTTCAACTGGTCCAGAGTGGTTATCTATTTGATTAACTCCAGGTGACCCTGTAAAGCAGGTGTACCCAGTTATACTAGTGCAATTTAAATTATTAATTCTCCCTGGGGACTGCAAGTGCCTTAACAGGTGCAAAGGAAATAGCATTTCATCATTTGATATAATGACACTAATCATAGGTAAGGATAAAAATATATGAAATTCAAAAGACTTAGTTTCCTGTTACTTGCAACAAACAGCTGGATATTTAAATCTATGCAAAGCTAAATTAAGATGCAGTCTTGCTAAATGGACTTGGGGTGTGAATTCAAATATTTAATGTTGATCTGAGAAATTAAAATACAATGGAAGCTTTCTGACATCTAGTTTTATGAATTCTCTAATGCCTGGTGTGATTTCAGTTGAATAATTTTAGACTTTAGCCTAAATGAAATCCATATATTTTTAAATCAGGTTTTGACCCTCCTTAAACTGTCCAATATAAAACGTCTGGTTTCTCAGCATGTTAAAGTGGAGGGTTTTTTTACTGTCAGGCAGGCAGCAATAATCAGCTTGAGCAATTTAGCTTGAAATTGACTAAATTATCTCAATAGTTGATGTACAAAAATCTTGCCAAAGATAGTTGAAATGATCTGAGGTAATTGTAGTGGAAATTGCAATATTCTCAGGAGTGCACAAAATTCTTATCTTACATGTTTGTTGTAAATTAACAGAATAAGAACCTGCCGGCATAAAGACTAAACGTTCATGAAAAAAATAGCAGAAAATGTCAAGATGAAAGCAGGTTTAGTTTTGTCAGAGATCCTCAAACATTTTTGTTTGTGGACCACTTAATTGGGAGGGTGGGAAGACTTTATGGATTCCCTACACTCCCAGTCTATTCACTTTCATTCATCAGAATAATGGGAAGAATGTGGCTGGTTTTGATGAGACACCAATGAAATGATGATTCCAAGTTAAAGAGTCTTCAGTTTCATATCAAGTTCCATATTCAACTGGTTCCTCACTGCTTTCAATCCCACAAGCAATGAAAATTTGATTTCACAGTTATATGATGTAGGATTATCATAAATCCTGCTTATAAAACCACTATTGCTCACTATTATGATGAATTATACCATACATGTGGCATCAATGAGGGTTCTGGCCTTAGCTGTGACATTGTGCATTTGGGTTTGATATGGACGAGCCCACAGACCACACTTGAAGACCCATGCACTTGCTATATGACACTTCAGTACCACAACAAATTAATAGTAATATGGAAAGCCAGGTAACAAAGTTCTGTGGCTCCACTGCCTTTCACTGCTCTAATCAATACCATTTTCTCTCAGTTATATCAAAGATTGCAGCCAAGATTCTATATCTGTGTTTGTACCCAGCAATTTGGTTGAGAAAAAAATCTTAAGATTAAGGTCTTACAGACCAAGTTGTGGAATAATAGGATATGATAGGTGGAGATTTTTGTAAATTAAAGCACAAACAGCCTCTGATTAAGTTAATTACAGTGGCACAGGCACAAGAATCATAAATGTTTACATGCAATGCTTTCCATTCACTCTAACAGGTGAAAAACTGTGGAGTGAAATGTATAGTATCATGAAAAGAAGCTCAATATTAGCAAAACAAGGAGAAAATCAGTGACAAACCAGGCTTGTTTGCACTACCAGTGAGATCATTTGCCTCACATTTACAGGTTTCTTTGCTTTAAAATGCACCAAAAATTGGATTCATTACATCTACCACATATATTCATCTTCAGAGTTATAGGACTAAACTGATCGGAAAGCAGCTTAACAAATTGTTTTAACAAAGACCAATATATCCAAAATTATTCCTACCTACAAACAGTTGACAGGATTTGGGACAAAATCAAGTGAGTGAATTTTGAATTTTTTGAAAATGATAAATAAATAGTGAGGCAAAATATAGTAATTATTTTAAACAGCCCAGATAATAGTGTGGGAGTATAGTGGCAACAAGCAGAAACATACTGATATTTTTAACATATTAAGATTTTTGTTTTAACATTTTAAACTGACAGATATTAAGCATATATATTGAACAAAGTATAAGGTGTTGATGGCTTATAAACGTGTACTTCTTCCAAGTGTTAATATGGATCAAGTTGCAATGAATCCATGATGGTACTTCTAATTCCTTACTGAAAGAAAATTAACACACAATTTCATGAAAATAAATCCATGTGAATAGTAAAAATGCTGGCATGAATAGTAAATGTTGTGATTACACCATCTGGTTTCAAGCACATTTTTATACCTCAACTTTCTTTTTAACTGGTTACTTGATATTTACTTTGTTCATAATCCAAACTTTCTTCCACAAATCTTATACCTGACAGGCTAAATACTCCTAAAAGTAACTTGCTGAAGTAATATCCAAAAAAAACAACTCATTACACCTTTTATTCAATCACTCTACCATCTCTTCCTCAACACAAAGCCAACATCTAAACCATAGATCCAGACAAATTGTTCATGTAAATGAAGAACCCCATACTCCTTTTACATTACGATCCAGATAGCATTAGGTTCCAATTTCCTAAGACAAATGCAAGTACAGGAGATGAAGTACAAATTAATCCAATTGGCCTGCTCGATATATTTAATTCTGTTTCCTCTTTCCTGTAAATTTCCATTTCACAAAGAAAGAAGTCATAAATCACAAAGGAAGAAGACACACATTGCAGCCAAAGAAGAATTTTGATATCTTGTAATCAATATAATAATGTAAAACCAATTCCAGCAGTGTGCCATTTTCACTTAAAGATTTGGCACAGAATCCAGATAGCAAAAATAAGTAGACAAAAATATAAGGAATCAAGAAAGAAAGATGGGAACAGAGAGGGAAAGATTAAGAGCAAAAAAAATTAATATAAAGGAAATACACAAAGAGCAAAAAGCATCTCCTTTATGAGGCCCCCAACCCTCTTCAAATTGGCACTGGATTATGCAGTGCTCCCAGTAAAACTGAAATTATTGCCATCCAGGGAGCACAGGAGCTCCAATGGAAAAAATCTGGCATCAGATTCACAGGCTCAAAGGCAGACCCCAAGAACTCCCACTTCAAACAAAACCCAGCCTAAGACTTCAATGAGGAACAAAGCAATTACATCAGTTCAGTAGAAAGAAATGCTCTATATTACTCATGATCTGCTAGTCCCAAAGTTTATTTAAATTACAGCTGCTGTCGCAAATTAGTTTCCAAAGGAACCTTAGTGAAAACTAAAGACTATGATAGATTTTGATATAAGTTCTGCAACTGGTCTTAGACACAGAAGA
This sequence comes from Chiloscyllium plagiosum, assembly GCF_037043375.1. Taxonomy (NCBI): domain Eukaryota; kingdom Metazoa; phylum Chordata; class Chondrichthyes; order Orectolobiformes; family Hemiscylliidae; genus Chiloscyllium; species Chiloscyllium plagiosum. The sequence goes on from NW_028270177.1 coordinate 21,123,928, forward strand.
AAATAGCGTGCCACTCAAGTATAAATCAGAAAACTACTTATGAGTAATGCTAAAAAGGGTAAGTCCTTATTATACGTGAGACTAATTAAAGTTACATCTGCTTCAACTTTGCATGCTAAGTTCCAATTTGCTGCTATTTCACATATGTTTTGTATGGTAATGGTACTCATTTTCATCAGGAGCTGGGACGTTTGTCAGACATTATCTGGTTGTCATCATAGCCACTAGAATTAAGCAATGATGTTATCTGTTCTGTTAACCTTTTGCTCTCATGTCTGTACCATGCAGGGCGTAGTGTTGATGCAGCTTTGCCACAAGCAGATTTTCAATGAGCTCCACTTCCCATTTGTGTTTTGGAATAAACAGGTTTGACACACAGACTGCTTTTTGAACAACATAAATCCACAAGAGTTGGGAAGTTTGCCAGGGTATTTCATAAGACAATTCTCAGATTCCTTACTACTTCAACAGATTGAAAAACATGATGTTTAATTTATTCATTAATTTGTCTGCAATTTATAACATGAAAATATTTGAGCAATTTTACTAAGATGGTTGAAAATCTGGTTTTTGACTGCTTTCAGTTGAAGGGCTCAATTAAACATTTTCTGTGTGGGTAGAAATGAAATTTACCACAGAGCATAATTATAACTTTAAATTCTATGTTTTTCACAGACCCAGGGTGGAAAGGGAAAAATCAAAATCATATTAAGCAGCACAGTACGTTTAAATTGTCCTTTTATTTTCAAAATCTGCTTTCCTCCACACCTGTGGGGAATGAGCAACCTCCCAATCGGGATAGCTCACTTTCCGAGACAGAAATTAACATCAAAAATGTCTAGGAATGGCTTTTGGTGTTGATGGAGTAAATGTACAAATTAAGGAAACAGCAATAAGAGCTATTTATGTTTCAAAAATTGCACATACAAGATGTAGTTATTGTAACAAGGTCAGCCAGGTGGAGCTCATAGAATATGAGTTCCCTGATTGGAGCTGTTAATCTGGTCCACTCAGGGAGACCGGGCTGACTGATATAAACAGGAGTGTCAGAGGTTCTGTTCACTCTGAGGACTGGCCCTGAGGAAGCCAGACCAGTGTCAAGTGATTTGCACATGTAAACAGAGGGTGACTTGGTGTAGGGATGTAACTCTGTGGAGTTATATCAGTGGCGACAAGAGAAAGAAAATGCGCTTCTGAAGAGATTTGTTCACAACAGTCGTCTTTGAGTTGGGGAGCTTGACTTGTTCGATCCTGCCGAAGATTGGGCAAATGGTATAGAGGTAGATGAAAAGCAACAAGTAATACTCCTGACAGCTTGTGGAACTGCAACTTTTTCGGTTTTAAGGAACCTAATGTCTCCTGAGGCACCAGATACTAAATCCTTTCAAGAGCTGACAGATTTAATTAAGGAATATTACGACCCCAAGCTTCCTCGAATTCTGAGATGCTATCGGTTTTATTTAGCAGTTCGGGAACCAGGGGAATCTGTATTGGGATTTTTGATGAGGTTAAGACGATTCGCAGAGGCATGTGACTTTGCTTTAACCCTTAATGAGATGCTGGGACGCCATTTGGTATGTGGGATTAATGATTTACAGGGGAACCTCAATTATCCGAATACCAATTATCCGAAAATCAGATTATCCGAAGAAGACCTCAAGGTCCCAACAGAAACATTACATCAAAGACGTGTGTCCAACACTGATAGCGTCTTTTGTCTACAGTGATTAAAAGTGGCTGCCAAGAACAGTTCTGGACTAATGGAAGCACAGGCACCATCTCCAAATGACTAACCTCCCACCCCCTCTCTCGCTTCCCACACTTTCCCTGGAGTTCTACACAGGTGTTAAATAATCTCTCTAACATTGTCCTGTATAGGGCAGAGGTGGAACATGTCAAAAGGTTGCAGTAAAAAGGTGTGTGTGTGCGCGCGCGTGCTATTTGGAGACTCACCCCCGCCAAAAGGCAGCAGCAGCAGTCTTGTTGGTGTCCAGTCCAGCTGCCTCAGTGGGGGGGGCGCGGGGGTCGCATAGGGGGATGGGCAGGAGATGGACCGGTGTCGCACTGGGTGTGGGGGTGGGCAGGGGATGGTGTTGGATGGGGTTTGGGGGCGGGCGGGAGGCAGTATTGGGGTCATGCAGGGGTGCGGTCCTAATGGAAATTGATGTCAGTGGACCTATATCAGTGATTGCTGAACCAGTCTTTAATAAAATTCACTCAGACCTCCAACCCTTAAGGTTGTGTCAGACCTCACCTAGACTGGGAATCTTTACAGATTAAGGTTACAACTTCTGTTCTAGTCTCGTTTGAGATGCAGTTGGTTCAGTTACTACTGATTGTAGTAAAAAGCTCAGGGCGAAGCCTGATGGGGCAAAATTGGTTCAGAAAGATTCACTTTAATTGGCTGAACGTTTTTAAATTAGAAAAATGGCTGCCTGAGTGAAATCTTAATTAAATACAGGGACATTTTACAGGAAAGTTTAGGGATTATCAAAGGAGCTAAGGCCACCTTGAATGTTGACGAAGAAGCAATTCCACGATTCTGCATGGCCTGCCCAGTGCCATTTGCCTCACGTGCAAAAGTAGATGCAGCAATCAGGAGGCTGGAAAGCGAAGGAATCATCAAACCAGTCCAGTTTACAGAATGGGCAGCACTGGTCCTACTGACTGGAAAACCTGACAGGTCAGTTTGCCTTTGTGGAGATTTTAAACAAACCGCTTCTTGCAGTTGAATAAATACCCAATCCCTCGCAGAGGACTTACACGCAAAGCTGGCTGGGGTTGGGGGGAGGGGGTATGCTGTCCTTCATAAAGCTTTACTTGAGCCATGTATACCTGTAATTGTGGTTAGATGAGTACTTCCAGAAGTAAACTACAATTAATACCCAAAAGGATTTGTACCAATATATAAGACTGCTGTTTTCAGCAGATAATGGAGAACATTTTACAAGGTCTATCCCAGGTTGCCATTTACCTGGATGATATGCTAATAACTGGGAAGACCAATAAAGAGCACGTAAGAGATTTTGGATATAGTCCTTAGACATTTCTCCAAGGCAGGCATACGTCTGAGAAGGGAAAAATGTGTTCCGGGCATCCTAGTGGCCTACTTAGGCTTCAGAGTCAACAAGACATGGTTACACCCACTGGAAGACAAAGTGAGGGCAATCCCAAGTCTGTAGTGGAGCTTAGGTCTTTCCTTGGTCTGGTGAATTATTAGTTCATTAAAGTTGATATATACCTAACCTCGAACCTGGCACCCTTCCATCAGTTGTTGAAAAATGATCAGCCTTGGAAATGGTCTCATAGCCAAGATGTAGCCTTTAGGGAAGCGCAGAAGCAGTTATAATCATCTAAGGTGTTGGCACACTATGACCCCAAGTGATATCTGGTGTTGACATGCAATGCCTCCTCATACGGTATCTGGGTAGTGTTGGCTCGCAGATGGCCAAATGGAGAGGAAAATCCAATACCGTATGCTTCCTGGACTTTGGCTAATGCAGACTGCAAATATGCCCCGATAAAGAAAGAAGGTTTGGCGGTCACCTTTGGTATGAGTAAGTTCCACCAATACTTTCAAGGACATAAATTTGTAACAGTAACAGACTAGAATAGCCTAGGGCTATTCAAAGAGGACCAGGCCATGCCACCCGTAACTTCAGGTCGAATTCAATAATGGGCTCTCATTCTAAGTGTGTACAATTACAAGTTGGAACACTGTCCAGAAAGTCAAGTAACAAATGCAACTGACTTGAGCCACCTCCTATTGGCAGTAACACCACTGGTGGTGCAGCCACTGGAACAGTCCATTCTGGTTTTACATTTTTTTGGACATCCTTCCAGTCACCAATGACAATATCAGACTGGTGCTGTCAAAACTAAAACAGTTGGTGATGGTGGGGATACAAAAGGGCAACCGCAACTAGAACTGAAACTTTCTTGGACACAGCAAAACAAGATCACCGTAGAGGACAGCATTTCATTATGGGGATCAAGAGTGATTGTCCCGAGCAAAGATTGCCACCAGATACAGAACTCAATCAGGGTCATCTACAGTTGTCCAAAATGAAGACGTTGGTGAGACATTATGTTTGGTGGTTGGATGCAGACATAGCCATGTTGGTGGGACAGTGCTCAGAATGCCAACAAGTGGATCAGCCATGAGAAATGCAGGTTTACAGGGAGAGGATTGGGGGGGGGGGGGGGAGATGCTGTTCAAAGGGTCGGTGTGGACTTGATAGGCCAAATGGCATACTTCCACACTGGAGGGATGGAAAGCTAACAAGATCTTCCATTATCTTGAATTATTGCATTAAATCTGTTTCAAACCAAATCTGTAATGTTTTTAGTTTCAATTAATATTGTACATTTTTCATGAATATAGCTTCTCACCTGACTTTAATGTCACAGTGAAAGTATGTAATATGTACATATATATATATATATATATATAGGTCGTTCTGCTATGACGCGCATTTCGTTAATACAAATTTGCTGTAACACGATTGATGAATTGGGGACACTGTTTCTAAAGCGCAAAGTTTAAATAGTGCTGCTATTATGTGATTTTCTTTTAACACGGGATTGCACAAGCACAGAACTACTGCTTTACAGCAGAACTGACTGTGTGTGTGTATGTATATATAGATAATATAAATATATATAGCTAACACTTAATTTATACAAAAGATACGAATCAATAATTTAACTTATGTATATTTCTGAACTATCACTATTTATTGTTAATATTTTCACAAATTACAGCAATCCCTCATCAACCTCCCTGTATCATATAAATGGCTCCTTTCCATATCTATTTAACAATGTGAGGCTGAAAGTTTGAAATTCCCAACAAAAGATTCCTTAGGTTTACAAGAGAAGTTATATTCCTGCATCCAAACAAAAAAAAGGACACAGTTACACTCATGTCACAACCAGTTCTGCATAAAATCAAATCAAAGCTTGCTTGTTTAGACTGCCTAGTCTTTTTGCCAAATTGTAAGGAGGACAAGAATAAACATTTTAAAATTCTGACTGGCCACATTTGCAACCCAGTGATTTTCCCCAAGCCTTTCTGTTTGCTGCTCACTTGTTTATACTGTAGGACTTTTAATTTTGTCCCTTCAGTTATGACTCTGTGTTTCTGTTCCTAATTTCTCTATTTCATGCACAATAATAAATGAGCACAAAATCAAGAACAACTTTAATCATTCTTCCCAATGTTCTTAGCACCTTCCTACAAGGGAGAAGGAAGTTACATTAATTCAAATTTAACAAATTTCATATAATTTCACATATTTCACCAGCTATTAAAGCGACCTGAGCAAAGTACAGAATGACACATGGCAGGTAAAATCACCTATGGCATATTAAAATGCTCTTGATTGCAGCACTTTCTGCTTAAAGTCCTTAAATTTAAATCCACCTGTCTGATACAGCTATCAATTCCTATTGCTTTTCATAGACAAAGATCCTTTGCCATTGTTTCAAACTTAGAAGCCTTCAAAAACCACCTTTATTATTCAACCACCTCACCACTTCCAAGCTGAGATTGTTGGGAATTCCAAACCTTCAGCCTCACATTGTTAAGTAGTTATGGAAAGGAGTCATTCATATGATGCAAGGAGGTTGATGAGGGATTGCTATAGTTTGTGCAAAATATTAAAATTAAATATTAAAATTAGCTTAATCAAGCATTGCTCCATTGCACCTGCCCCACAATCTCAAGCTGTAAACCTCTCTAATGTCCCACAGACCCAAATCCTGTATTCTTCACTGTTGTCTTCCTTCAACCTCTGTCTCTTCCTACTGATGGGAATTCCTCCCACTGCTGTTTTTACACTACATACTGTGCCCTCCTCCACTGTGCCATGCTGACTGTTTTCTCCCTACTTACATCAGCACTGTCTGTTTGCTTTGTGCCAATGACCCCCACGCCTACTGCTGGACTGTTTCCTTCTGTTCTCATAAGCACTGGCATTTTAACATTACACTTTAATATATACTTTTAAAACTAAGTTTGGAATAAGCAACCAATCCGGTTCATCAAATGGAGTCTTCTATCCTGTGGAGGATCTAGTAGTAGAGCTGGATGCATTCTTGCTGAGTGCATCTCACATTAGATTGACCTTGCTGGGAACATTTTGTTGTTATGCTGGCACCAACGTCCCCCAAATCAAACTGCTATCACACAAGATATTCTTCAGTATCTTTTGTCTAATGAATTATCATTATTTTATATATCAAAAAACATTTATCAAAACTCCTCAGAACAACCTAAAAATCCACATACCTAAAATTACGTTAGTCCAATTGAAACACATTGTTTCTGCATCAGTTCTGTTGTCCTATTGATAGCCCACCCATGCCTAGAGATGTTGTATGGAGTTGCTGACACAAAATACAATTGAGCTAAACGCCATGAAGTAGGACTGACTTCTAACTAATGTAAAAGGGTACTGGGGAAAAAAAAACAATAGTAAGATAACTGGACAAATCTGACCATATATCATGCAATTCCCCTGATGGATTATTCAGACTGACATGTGCATGTAACTCATTTGGGTGTACCACAGCCATTTTATTCAACATCCATTTTGAAAAGCACCATTTAAGTTTTGCCAGAAGGTAATCATTTTGACTGGTAACATTTATCCAATGTTTGAAACAGAAGAAAATTACTTTGGCTTTCATTGAAACCTGTGAAAATGCATTTCTTTGAAATTTATGGCTGTGCACCAATCTCTAGAGCACAATGTCTGAAAGGTAGTTGGCAAAGTAACCACCATTCCACAACATTCCCTTTTTAGGAATTTGTTTCTAAATGAAGATGGATCAGAATCCTGTTGTATAAAATCATCATTTCTCCTTGTCACTCAGTCTCTCCTCTTCAGAGAGTGTATAACTATTTTTTCCTTTCATTTAACATATTTTCTTGGAGGAAACCCTGAAACAGTAACTATGCCCTTTAATAGGAAAGTGGAAATGTCTTTACAAATCATAACAGCAATTTGCAATAGCATACCAAAGGTTCCAAGTATTTGGCACTTTGATTTCAACGGAGAATGCAGTGGATTAACAATGTTATTGCATATTTATTTGTAGTTATTCACTATGTGCCTTTGAAAATAAATCATTCTGAAAGATGGTACCCAATGCACTATGATCCTTTGGGGTTAGGACTAATTCCATTGCAGCAATTCTGCAAATGTTCCTCTGAAACTGGTCCAAGAGATTGTAAATGAGATTCATATTGTAAAATATAAAAGACTGAAAGAAAATCGTAGTACTATAAATAGCACAGAGACAGCTTCTGGAAAGTTTCATCTTTTTACAAGACAGGTTACTCTAAGTTTAAAGTCATAACTTTTTATCCCCATATTTAAATGGTGATATGGCCTTTTGCCTCCCTTCACCAGCTTGAGAATCCTTGCACTCATTACCCTCAACCCCATCCCACCAAATTCGCCTGTACACTAACACTGACTGATTATGCAAATCTCCTTCCTTTGCCCTACCATTGGCAGCCTTGCATTTAACTTGCTATGCTTCAAGTTTTGAAAATCCCCAATCACCCATGTCTATCAATCTCTCTTCCCTCCATCAAGACTCTCCTCAAAACCTACTTTTCTTCCTAAGCCTTTGGTCATCCCACTAGGTATTGGCTTCTTTATCTCAACATCCAATTATACATCGATGAAGCACTCTAAGCTACTTTTCCAAATTAAATATTCCATATATAATTCTGAGATTTTGTTTTACATTACTGCTTCATTTATTTCCAAACGGCCTTTGGTTTGGTGTTTTGATGTAATTAGTGATCAATCTTTGTCATAATCACCAAGACCATTTTCTGTTCAAACCTCAAGGTGATGAATTTATAGCAGTTCTAGTAAAGCCACTGGAAAACCTCACAAAGGTGAATGGCTAAGTGAGAAAAGCCATCATGCTCTTCTACATACCGTATCTCTGGTTAATCACATTGTTTAAATTTTAGTAGTCACATTTAAAAGTTCACAAAGAAATGAAAACAGCAAATCATTAATTCATGGTAGTAAGAATGCACTTTACAACGGAGAGAGAATTTTGGCATTAAAGAGACCGGCAACTCCAGCAAACTTTGAGTAATACATAAGTTATGGATAGGAAAAGATGTGGGATAATTTCCCAATTTTCTCGCAGGCAGGTGGGACTAATTTAGTTTGGGATTATGTTCGCCATGGACTGGTTTGCCCGAAGGATCTGCTTCCGTGCTGTATGACTCTATGACTCTTCGCTGATCCCAACAAAAGGTAATCTAGAAAAGGAGTGTCTCAATGCCTTGACTGCTGCAGCTTTAAAAAAACTGACATACAACAGTTTTCTTCTAAGATTAAATTAAAAGAAAGGATAAATGCTTATTTCTAACAACACCAAAATTAATATAACAGGAAGATATTAGACATCTCTAGCCCATTTCACTTGTGCCTATAGTATCATTGGATTCCATTGTCTATACAATGCATTGTTGGTAGATGTAACTGACAGAAAATGGAGAATAAATGACATCTCATCAACATTCCATCCAGGAGCAGACTCCTGACTGTCTATACTTGAAACTCCTTCTTCATGGCACAAGCAAGTCTAATAGTCATTGACATTTTAAATGTCTTCCAGTGAAATTAGAGCGGTTATTTATCAACATTTAAGAAGGCCATTTATATTTTAATGATTTTCCAGAGATCTGCCCAGACATAAATTTAGTCCCTGTCTGTGCAGAAACTACAAAAGAAATCACCTAACTTTCTGAAGTCCACTTGTGAATGCAGGTGTCCATATTCTATGCTATTTTCTAAAAATGAAGTGTCAGTCTTCCAATAAGTTCCACAGGCTTATGATGGTACCATGACAAATATGAATCATTGAATTAAACAGCACAGAAAACAGACATTGATTCTATCATGCCTATCTCTCCTCTTTGGAAGGACTAGCAAATGAGTCCCACTCACCTGATATTTTTGTCCCTTAACATATCAAATCTTTCCTTCAAGCAATTATCCAATTCCGTCTTGAAAGTTATCACTCAGCATCCTTCCACCATCCTTTCAAGCAGTGCCTTTCACATTGCCAAAATTCACTACATTGGCCCAGTGGAACACAGTGACAGTGAATAAGTTTAAGATTGATCTTCCCTATTTGCTAACTGAGCCCTATTCACATTCACTTCAGAAAAAGAGCAAAATATCAAAACAGAAGTTTAATGATCTCAAGTTATTCAATATTTCCCATTTCCAAGGTATGATGTAGACTGTGTAATTTATATATATTTTTAATATCATTTAAGTTTGGATTTATGAATTTTTAATAAGTAATCAATGGGCTTTTCTGTGTTTTAAGAGTTAATGATGAAGGTATTCCTGTACCACGCTGAATTTTTTTTAATAGCATCTTGAGTGAGTAAGCTTCAGAATAAAGGGTATTTATATATGACTTATTTACAGAGAGTATACAACTGAACAAGTACAATAATTGTGTATCAATGTTTCTGTCAGACAATTCTGTGACTTATTTTTAAGCTTCAGGAAAACTTTCCCTCCCATAGACTTCTGACATTGAGTGCCCAACAAGTTAATCACCACAGACCCATAGCTTTCCATGGCTCTTCAATGTGTCAGACTTATGAAAATCTGAACTGGAATATATACTGAAAATGTTTTTTTTCTTCTGGACCAACTATCTAATGGAGGTATATCTAACAAAATTCATGGCCCATATTTTGCCTTAAACAACCTCAAAGAAAGATTCCCACAGAGATCCAGTGTACTCTGTGACACAGTTTTCCCTTTTTCCAGCAACAGTATAAATATGGAGCTAGGTCAACAGGATGGTTTGCTTTGCAGCAGCAATGATGTTGGCAAGCAAGTATGCAGCCAAACACATGGAAGTATTTACACACAGCGAACTAGGAAGTTAAACATCCAATAAGCTATCAAATTGAGTTGTGCAAAGTGATTGATATAAGCAATGGTAAAAGAAAGAAACAAGCACTTGCCTAAGAAAGAAAATCACAGACAGTATAGACCAACAAAAATCTAACCGCTACATTGCATGCTTTTCTTGAAAGTAACAACATTCCACTGGTTGCGGTGATGATTTGTAGTTTAAATGTTTTCAAAACCAAATGTTGCAAGTCAAAATAATTGTTCTTTTCACAGGCTCCACTTGAGATTTTCTTGAGGGCCACATTTTGATTTGGGGCTACTTGGCAGTTTCTCGGTGCTACTTTTTCAAACTCGCTAATTTGTTTGTTACATGACGTCATCGCATGATAACAAAACTTTCTGTATTTGTATTATATATGGGGTATTTCAGACTCTCACAGAAGTAGAGTTAGAATAATTCTTCAATAATTATCAACTATCTATTAAACTGAAAAGCACAACACACAAAGTATTAATTTCCTTTGAGTTCTGAGGAAGGGTCACCAGACCTGAAACATTAACTCTGATTTCTCTTCACAGATGCTGCCAGATCTGCTGAACTGAGCTTTTCCAGCAATTTCTGTTTTTATTTCTGATTTACAGCATCGATAGTTCTTTCACTTTTTATTAATTCCCTAGACAGCACGGTACTTGAATTGATACAAGGCAACAGGCATAAAACTGTTCTCACTTCTTTACAGCCTCGCTCAGCCGCAGCTTTGGAATCTCACTCTCTGCCAAAGCACCTTTTGCAGTCTTCTTCTTCTCCCTTACATCTTTTACAGAACCCTCCTTCCCCCATATCCATCTCATAACTCTTTCTTCCACCACATCACTCTTGCAGCCTCCTTTTCTGCCAATCTTCCCTTGCAACCTCCTTCTCATTCCCACACCTCTCACAGCCTCCTTCCTACCCACTCACACCTCTTGTAGCTTTCATTCTCTCCACACACCTTCCTGCAGTTCCTTCCCGCATACCTCATCAAACCTCTTCTCCATCTATACCCCTCTTATGGCTTCTTCTGCCCCTATTTTGCACGCTCCCCCAACCCTCGAAGTCTGTTTCTCCCTTCACAAACACTACTGCAGCCACCTCTGACCCTGCTGCTGCCTTCACCTGGTTCACGTTTTCAGCCTGCAGATGGAATTCTCAAATCCAGCAAAATGCCCTTAAGGTCTTGGAAATGGTGTCCTGTCCTGGCTAAAATGCCAGAATCAAAGACTTCCAACCATCACATCAAGATACTATTTCACTTAACAGCATGAACAAGATCAGAAAAGATCATGTGAGGAAACTGTTAGACACAATATATTTGGCTGTATTAAGTTAATTAATGTTCAATCAATCAGTTATTATTAAAATCAAGTCGAAGCCAATCCACTTAATTGGCTGGACGGCTGGTTTGTAATGTAGAGTGACACGAACAGCACAAATTCAATTCTCACACCAGCTGAGGTTACCATGAAGGATTCTCCTTCTCAATGTCTCACAGACACAGATAATAATGGTAAAGGGGAGATATATGTGTAACATTGGTGTAAAATGTTAGCTGTGAAAAGAAGAAAATGGGAGCTCTCTGCTGAGAGCAAAGCTAATAAGACACCAATAATTCACAACTGGGGATGGTTGGTAATGTAATAAAAATGCAAAGTAGAGGTCATATTCTAAAATTGTAGAACTCAAAATTCCATACTAGTTACTATAAAGTGCATCAGTGGGATATTAGAGAACCAGATTCAAAACATTAACTGTTTCTCTCTCCATAGACACTGTCAGATCGGCTTAGTTTTCCAGTACTTTCCATTTTCATTTCAGATTTCCAGCATCCATACTATGTTGCTTTTACTTTAGTGACTCTATTTGGATATACACCACCATATTTTCTGCGCAAGTTCAAAAATCTCTTTTGAGTAAACTTTCATGTTCTTATTTCATCTCATAATTTTTCTGCTACTTCTTGTACCTTGGTACTTCTTGAATCCTTTCTATGTCAAAAGCAGTACATAACTGCCAACTGCTGAAAATTTGCCCAATGAAAAGCAACATTCATTTCTGATACATGAAACAGTATAGACAGATTTTACCTTTGATAGAACCTTCTGATTAGCAACCATTGTAACGAGACCTGCACAGCAAACCAATGCACTGGAGCTAGAGAGTCCTGAGCTGGGTGGAACTGACCCATCCACCACACAGTTCATTCCACTGGCAATGATGTCGAAATGTTCCTGAAAAAATAATTTGTTATGAAATAAATGTGCGTGTCTATGTAGATAAATCAATAATACTTCCTTTTTACTTTGAATTGAATACATGTAATTTATTAAACATATTAAAATACAGCCTACAGCAGCTGAGAAATTATTAAATGCTTATGTATAGCAAACAGAAGGAGAAATGGAGAAAAGAGTGAAAGATGGAAATGAGATTCAGAAGAATAAACAAAAAATGAGGAAAAGAGAACAGAATAAATTGAATTTAGAGATCATATGTTGCTTTTGTTTATCATAAATTTACTCAGGATAATGTTGATGGCATTTATTATTCTAGCCAATGTCCTTCAAATTCATATTGTCAATAAATTCTGTGTTAAACAACAACAGACTAACACAATATTGATAGACCATAACACAGATTTTAAGGCACTTAAGGCACTATGGGGAAGGCCTAGTGGCTTTATTGCTGGACTGTTAATCCAGAGACCCAGGTGATGTTCTGGGGACCCCGGTATGAATCTTGCCACAGCACATGGTGGTATTTGAATTCAATTTTAAAATCTGGAATTAAGAGTCTTATCATGACCATGAATTCATTGCTGGAAAAACCCATCTGGTTCACTCATGTTCTTCAAGGAAGGAAGCTGCCGTGCCTTCCTAGTCTGGCCTACAAGTGACTCCAGACCCACAGCAACATGGTTGACTCTTAACTGCCCTCGGAGCAATTAGGATGGGCAATAAATGTTGCCTAAGCCAGAGATGCCCTCATCCGGTGAATGAATAAAAAAAAAATACTTCCAACATACATACAACTGTGTGCTTTATATACTTCCTGCTGGGTACTCTCTAAAACTTGATGTCGTTTACCCACCCCTACACCCCAGGCATGGTCATTACATAGGCTGTTTTCTCTGCCCAACCTATTTTCACTCACAACATGGTCTCCATCAGTAATTTTTCTCTCTCCCCGGCTGACCATTATCCATTCTTTTGTTTGCTCAACAGCTGTTCTCTCTCTGGGCTCCATATCCACCTTTCATTCCGTCCCTTCCCCTTCCCAGCCTCCAGTTATTCCTAGCTACAATCATGTTTCAGAAGGGATACTGAATCTGCAAGTTGACTCTGCTTTCTCTCTGCAGATGCTGGCAAACCAGTTAATGTTCTCAAAGATGGTCAAACAGCCATGTGTAACAGATGGTGCATCAGGTGGGTTTAGTTTAATTTCACAATAGCAATGCATTGGGTAACACAAAGTTTCTCCAATTCACTCTTATCACTGGACCACTGGAGACAGCTATTTGGTATCTTTTCAAATTGTGAAGGATTATATATTTCCATTGAAATACTTCTCAACTTGTCATGGTATTCACATAAGCATGAGAGCGGAGAGGGAAGACAAGCAGCAAGGGTAGGGTTTGAAAAGGTAATTTAAAGTGAATAAGAAATATGTTAAGTTCTTCCACGTTCTACCACTATTTTGAAAATAAAATCCTCTTTCAACTTACCTTGTTTCATAATTTTACACATTATGCTACATGATTTATATAGCATCTACTGATTTGAACTCTTTTATATTACTGCAAAGAGAAGTTTGTGTCCTGCTAAACTTTGTATACCAAGTGTGTCTCCTGGGGAATCTTTAATCTTGAATTGTTATAACTCAAGTTATACTCTGGGGGATCAAACACAGCTGCTGCACAGAATCTCATACAATTTCTCTAAGTCAGGGTTCAATTCCAGATACTGTGGAGCACATCATAATAGTTGACCTATGAAGTCTCAAAAAATCCTAAAAAAAGGGGGTCAATTGTATGCTATATATAAAATGCATATCACTGGTGGCCATTGTGAAATGTGAAGAAAGCACTAGCAAATTCATATTAAATACATATGGCTCATTTTAATGAATTCATTAATTCTAGATGGATACCTTTAACTACAATCAAAACATTTCACAGGCTGTCATGTTAATTGGCTTCTGAATCCGACAGAAGTGTCCATCAAATTCATTCAGAGTCATTTTGGTTATCATAACATGGATCCTGCTATGCATCAGATTTAGTACTTTCAATTTCAGAACTTTCACTCCACAGCAAATCACTGGATAATCTGCATCTTTTTAATTGTGATGATAATCACTAATAAAATTTCAGTTTGGGAAACTATACAAAATATCAAGCAGGACAACATGCATATTTCCACTATTTATGAAGGGATTTTCTCCAAGATCCATCCACTCCATCCGATACAAACAAGATCCTTGAATGGCTTCTGAGGTATGCATCCAATGGTTAAACTATAGATTGTCAGACTCCTGGTATAACTGCAACTGGGCGTTACCTTTATTCCAAAGGCACTTCTTGATCTCACTGGTGATATGGGATCTGAATGTATCCCACACTAATAAGCTGTGATCTTTGTGTCAGCCACTATATGTTATTGGTTATAATTTCATCACATCCTCATCCAATCAACTTATCATCATAGACACATACAAAAACTCCTTCAGGGAACTTGACGTTTGACCTGGTTTTACATTTGAAAATTTACTTTTCAAATTTAATTTGAAAATAGAATGGCTTTAATTTTGTTCTGTTGGCCATGCAGAAGAGTACCACATAGATATTGTCTTCTCATGATGATTTTCACTGGCAAAGCTTCTGAACCTGTCCACACCACAGTCAGCTGCTGGGTAGAAAACATTTTATGGACATTTCATCTATATTGCCAATATAGAGTAATTGCCTTTGCTAATGTCTAATGATGAATCACCAGAAACTGGTAATTTTGGCATCAAGGTCTTTTGGTAGTCTCTGAGCATCTTGATTCATTCCAACACTAAACATTTTTGTTCCATCAAGCTGCAACGCCTATGAACTGTCGCTCTGAAATCTTCGTTGAAATCAGAGATTGATTTAGCCCAGTTAAGCGCACATGTGCACTGTATTTATGGTGACAATGATTCTGACATTTTTGGAGAACCCATTCAAATACATGCTTCCCAAGATCAGAAACTGCTGAAAAAACACAACAGGTCTGGCAGCATCTGTGGAGAGAATGCAGAGTTAAGTTCTGAAAAAGAGTCATGAGACTCAAAACATTAACTCTGCTTTCTCTCCACAGATACTGCCCGACCTGTTGGGTTTTTCCAGCAATTTCTTTTATTGTTTCAGATTTCTAGAATCCAAGTTCTTTGTTTTACTTCTCAGGTCTGCGGTTGGTCCTAATGTCATGGGGCACTTAGCCTTGGGCACTCTTGTCAGGGCAGATTCCTTCTGCTTCTATTCTTATATGGAAGCAGACTAAATACCTTAGTGACCTAACACTAAACTCCCTTGCAACAGAACAGTGTTTCAACAAGGAAGCAAATGCTATGGTTTTTAGCTTGCACTCAGTTAGTACTTCATTACGTTTGTTGCAAGACCAGGGTTTTGTAATTCAGCACACGTAGTACGCTCTGTGGATGTTTCTTTAAATTCCATGCATCTCCTTAGCGACATGGATTGTATCACCTACTTGATTCCATTTGCCAACTTATGAAGTGAAAGAAACATGCATCTCTGAGGTTGATTCCTAATGTGAGTACACCACTCCTTTGAAGAAGCAAGGCAGGGAGGAGGTGTGTGCTTACACAATGGGTATAAACCTAAACATGATTTTTGGAGTTGAAAAATGGACTCTCTTATGTGTAAGATATACATGTATATCTATAGATTTCACAAATTTATAGTCAGTGAAGTGCATAAATACCTTCACACTCATGTTGAACCACAATAACAATGCATACTTAAACATCCCTCCGGAATCGCCTTTAATTTATTGAAAATAGGCAAGTTTTATTGTTTATCCATAACTCTGACCACCATTATCTGTTTGCACCAAGTGAACTGACATTACATCTAAATGACTTTTTTCCTTTTTGTAAAATCAAATGGCAAGACACACTCGATACTGAAGTCTAACCAAAGTGTTTTACAGACTGACAATCACATCTTGCGCTTTACACGGAATGCTTCCACTACTGATACTTACTTGGCTTTTTTTAAAAACACAAACCTGGTTTAGTATGAATTTACACAAGTTTCTTTCTCATGGACTTATTCATTTGTGTTGTGCAGAATTGAAGATGCCATGTTTTATGCTAATATGGTTTAAGTATGCTCCATGTGTATGTGTATCCAGTCAATCTGGGAATAAGATTTTCAGATGAACAAAACAATCTCAGCAGGCTATATCCAAGGTCGACTTTCTAACAGGCTTCTAGTTCAGACCTCTCTTACACTGCTGGTTTTATTTGCACCTCATTGGCATCTATACGTTCAGTGCCTAAGGTGTTTAACTTGGGAAATTCTAAAATTCCTTTCCCACTTCTACTCCTTCTCTTCCTTTATAATGTTCTTTAAAATATATCTCCTTGGCCAAATCACAAGCCTGATTGAGTTTTTTGAAGAAGTAACAAAGAGATTGATCAGGGCAGAGCGGTAGATGTGATATATATCGACTTCAGTAAGGCATTCGAAAAGGTTCCCCATGGGAGACTGGTTAGCAAGGTTAGATTTCATAGAATACAGGGAGAACAAGCCATTTGGATACAAAACTGGCTCGAAGATAGAAGACAGAGGGTGGTGGTGGAGGGTTGTTTTTCAGATTGGAGGCCTGTGACAAGTGGAGTGCCACAAGGATCGGTGCTGGGTCCACTACTTTTCGTCATTTAGAATCATAGAATCCCTACAGTGTGGAAACAGGCCATTTGGCAATACAAGTCCACACCAACCCTCCGAAGAGTATCCCACCCAGACCCTACCCTATTACTCTACATTTCCCATGCCTAATGCACCTATCCTACACACCCCTGAACACTATGGGCAGTTATCATTGCCAAATCACCTAACTTGCTCTTCTTGAAATGTGGGAGGAAACCAGAGCACCCAGAGGAAAACCATGCAGACACGGGGAGAATGTGCAAACTTCACACTGACAGTTGCCTGAGGTTGGAATCGAACCTGGGTCCCTGTGGCTATGAGGCAGCGGTGCAAGCCGCTCAGCGGTGCTGGGCCGCCCTAAATTATATAAATGATTTGGATGTGAGCATTAGAGGTATAGTTCGTAAGTTTGCAGATGACACCAAAATTGGAGGTATAGTGGACAGCGAAGAAGGTTACCTCAGACTACAACGGGATCTTGATCAGATGGGCCAATTGGCTGAGGAGTGGCAGATGGAGTTTAATTTAGATAAATGCAAGGTGCTGCATTTTGGGAAAGCAAAACTTAGCAGGACTTAAACACTTTATGGAGTGTTGCTGAGCAAAGAGTTCATAGCTCCTTGAAAGTAGAGTCACAGGAAGATAGGATAGTGAAGGCAGCATTTGGTATGCTTTCCTTTATTGGTCAGAGTACTGAGTACAGGAGTTGGGAGGTCATGTTGCTGCTGTACAGAACATTGGTTCAGCCACTTTTGGAGTATTGCATGCAATTCTGGTTTCCTTCCTATCAGGAGGATGTTGTGAAACTTGAAAGGGTTTAGAAAAGATTTACAAGGATGTTGCCAGCCTTGGAGGGTTTGAGCTATGTGGAAGAGGTTGAATAAGCTGAGACTGTTTTCCCTGGAGCATTGAGGCTGAGGGGTGACCTTATAGACATTTATAAAATCATGAGGGGCATCGATAGGATAAATAGACAAAGTATTTTCCCTGGGGTGGGAGAGTCCAGAACTAGTGAGTACAGGTTTAGGGTGAGAGGGGAAAGATATAAAAGAGACCTGAGGGGCAACTTTTTCACACAGAGGGTCATATGTGTATGGAATGAGCTGCTGGGGAAGTGGTGGAGGCTAGTACAATTGCACCCATTAAAAGGCATCTGGACGGGTATATGAATAGGAAGGAGAAAGTGAGGTCTGCAGATGCTGGAGAGCAGAGCTGAAAATGTGTTGCTGGAAAAGCGCAGCAGGTCAGGCAGCATCCAGGGAACAGGAGAATCGACGTTTCGGGCATAAGCCCTTCTTCAGGCATGAGGAAAGTTTGTCCAGCAGGCTAAGATAAAAGGTAGGGAGGAGGGACTTGGGGAAGGGGCGTCGGAAATGTGATAGGTGGAAAGAGGTCAAGGTGAGGGTGATAGGTCAGACTGGGGTGGGGGCGGAGAGGTCGGGAAGAAGATTGCAGGTTAGGAAGGCGGTGCTGAATTCGATGGATTAGACTGAGACAAGGTGGGGGGAGGGGAAATGAGGAAACTGGTGAAATCCGAGTTCATCCCTTGTGGTTGGAGGGTTCCTAGGCGGAAGATGAGGCGCTCTTCCTCCAACCGTCGTTTTGTTGTGGTCTGGCGATGGAGGAGTCCAAAGACCTGCATATCCTTGGTGGAGTGGGAGGGGGAATTGAAATGTTGAGCCACAGGGTGGTTGGGTTGGTTGGTCCGGGTGTCCCAGAGGTGTTCTCTGAAACGCTCCGCAAGTAGCCGGCCTGTCTCCCCAATATAGAGGAGGCCACATCGGGTGCAGAGGATGCAATAGATGATGTGTGTGGAGGTGCAGGTGAATCTGTGGCGGATATGTAAGTTTCCTTTGGGGCCTTGGAGGGAGGTGAGGGGGGAGGTGTGGGCGCAAGTCTTGCACCTCCTGTGGTTGCAGGGGAAGGTGCCGGGAGTGGAGGTTGGGTTGGTGGGGGGTGTGGACCTGACGAGGGAGTCACGGAGGGAGTGGTCTTTACGGAATGCTGATAGGGGAGGGGAGGGAAATATATCCTTGGTGGTGGGGTCCGTTCGGAGGTGGCGGAAATGACGGCGGATGATGCGCTGAACATGAAGATTGGTGGGGTGGTAGGTGAGGACCAGTGGGGTTCTGTCCTGGTGGCGGTTGGAGGGGCGGGGCTCAAGGGCGGAGGAGCGGGAAGTGGAAGAGATGCGGTGGAGGGCATCGTCGACCACGTTGGGGGGGAAATTGCGGTCCTTGAAGAAGGAGGCCATCTGGGTTGTGCGTTTTTGGAACTGGTCCTCCTGGGAGCAGATGCGGCGGAGTCGAAGGAATTGGGAGAATGGATAGGAATAGGAAGGGTTTGGAGGGATATGGGTCCAGTGCTGGCAGGTGGGACTAGATTGGGTTGGGCTGTCTGGTCGGCATGGACGAGTTGGACCAAAGGGTCTGTTTCAGTGCTTTACATGTCTATGACTACATTCATGCACCATCCTACTTTGAAGGATCTGGTTGTCAGAATGCCTACAACTTTCTATTCCTCTGTTCTTCTGAAGAATACGGCAATCCTTTGATTTTTCACGGAATACACATTTATAACACTTAAAACAAATACCCAATATTTTTCTTCTCAGTTTTCATGTTCCCTCACTATATATTGGCAAATTTTGAGGCAGCTATCAGCTTATCCACCTCAATAACTTACGTAAATAGACAAATGAAGTTCCAGTACAAATCTTTTTGTCAAGCCACCAACTATATATTGCTAATTTAAGAAGTACGTAGTTAACTCTGCACTGTCAAGCAATCCCTTCATTCATATTGTCAATTTAACACTAAAGATGTCAATGTTTCTGTTCTGTGAAAAGTTTCACAAAAATTCAAATATATCACATCTGTTGTATTAATTTTTTATAAATGGGTGATAATGTTCTCATATTTGATTAAATAACTCAAGAATCTGCTTCAAATAAATAAGTTTTCACTTCCACAACTGATCCATACTTTTCCCAGGTTTTCACTAATATTCATCACTGATGAACCTAATTAAACACAATTATTTAGCTTATCTCCTCTTATGAACAGATGAAGAGTGTGTAACATGCTCTATATCCCAGTTTATAATACAAGCTCTGTGATAAAATATTTTCAGAAAATTTACAATTAGGACTTTTATTTTACTACTAACATTTCTCAATATTTCAGTGTGTAAACCGTCCAGATTTGGAATTTAAAGAAAGCTAGTCTAATGGCAACCATGAATATCGTAAAAACCTAACCAGCCCACCAAGGCCTTTTATAGAAGGGAATCTGCCATCCTTTCCTGGTCTGGCCTCCATGCGACTCCAGACCCACAGCAATGCGGTTAACTCTTAACTGCCCTCTGAACAGTTAAGGATAGGCAATAAATGCTCGCCTAACCAGCGACGCACACATCCCATGAACAGAAAAGAAACTTCGCGAATTTAAGTTTCATTAATCCTAATATAATAGAGTATAAGACGTAGGAGCAGAACTCAGCCACCTGGCCCAACAAATCTGATCTACTACTCAATGAGATCATGGCTGAAATAATGATTCCTCAAGTCCACTTTCCTGTCTTTTTCTTATTACCCTTGATTCCTTCACAGATTAAAAATCTGCCTATCTCAACCTTGATTACACTTAACAATTCAACCTCCACAGCCTTTTGCAGTAAAAAAAACACAAATTCACTATCCCCTGGGAGAAGAAACTCCTCCTCCTCAATTCTGTCTTAAATGGGTTACTCAGATTATGCCATCCAGACTGACGTACTGTCACAAGGGGAAGCATCTATCCTGTCAAGCTTTCTAAGAATCTTATATCTTTCAATAAAATTACCTTTCATTCTGTGCTACTTCAATGAGTATCATTGTTGATATTGATTAATTGATCTACATTTTCCACATCTCTAGTGACACAGAAAGAAGGTTCCAAAGAGGACATAACGAGCGTGCAAAGGGATATAGATAGACGAAGTGAGTGGGCAAAAATTTGCCAAATGTAATATAATGTGGAAAAATATGAACTTGTCCACTTAAAAGATTTTTAAAAATTATTTAAATGGAGAGGGACTGCAGATATCTAAGATACAGAGGGATCTGGGTATACTGATACATGACTCACAAAAAAATTAGTTAGTGGGTATAGCAAATTATTAGGAAGGCAAATGGAATGTTGTCATATATTGCAAGAGAAATGGAATACAAGAGGAGGCATGTTTTACTGCAGTTGTGCAGAGCATTGTTGAGGTTGTGTTTTGACAACTGTGTACAGTTTTGGTCCTTATATTTGAACAGAAAGGATATAATTGAATTAGAAGCAGTTCAGAGAAGCCCATTTGATTTATTTCTGGGATGATGGGATTATTATATGAAGAAAGGCTAGATGATTAGACTGCACCCATTGGAATTTAGAAGAGTGAGAGGAGACCTTATGGAGTCATACAGCACAGAAACACTCCATTTCAGGCTTTTGCCCACAAAGTGGATTCTCCTGCTCCTCAGATGCTGCCTGACCTGCTGTGCTTTTCCAGCACCACACTCTCAACTCTAATCTCCAGCATCTGCAGTCCTCACTTTCGCCCACTCAGTCCAACCAGTCCACGCCGAACATAATCCCAAATTAAACTGGTCCTACCTGCCTGTGCTTGGCCCATATCCCCCTAAACATTTCCTATTTATTGACTTATTCAAATATCTTTTATATACTGTAATTGTACCCACATCCACCACTTTCTCTGGATGTTCATTCCACACACAAACCTCTCTGTGTAAAAAAAAAGTTGCTCCCATGTCATTTTTTTAATCTTTGGCCTCCCACATTAAAAACATGCTTCCTCGTCTTGAAATCCCTCACCCTAGGGAAAAAGACACCTATCGTTCACCTTATCTACACCCCTCATGATTTTATAAATCTCTAAGGTCACTCCTCACCCTCCTATGCTCCAGTGGAAAATATAGTCCCACCTCTCCGGTGTCTCCTTATAACTCAAAACCTCCATTCCTGGCAACATCCTGTTAAATATTTCCTGTATCCTCTCCAGTTTAATAACATCCTTCTTATAAGATGGCAACCAGAACTGCACACAGTACATCAGAAAAAGCCTCGCCAACATCCTGTACAACTTAAACATGAAGTCCAAACAATAAAGGCAAGCATGCTAAACACCTCCTTAACCACTGTCAACATGATGCAAACAAAATAATTACCCCTGAACCCCTAGGTCTTTCTGTTCTACAAAACTACCCAAGGCCCTACTTTTACTTGCATGAGTCCTGTCCTTGTTTGTTTTACCAAAAAGCAATATCTCATATTTATCCAAGTTAAATTCCATCTGTCACTGCTCAATTCACTGACACAATTGATCAATATCTCTTTGTAATCCTAGATAATCTTCTTCACTGTCAACTCTGACAGGGAGATATCTGTACACTGACTCGTGTCTCGGAGTTCCCTCTCTCTCAGGGAGATCTCTTCATTGTCTACTATCACAGGAAAATGAGGATAAATTGAGAAGGTGACGACTGAAAGTATGTTTTCCCTTGTGGGAGAGATGAAAGCGAGGGGATCAGTTTAGAATTAAAGGACCTTCCATTTAAGATGGAGATAAGGAGACTTTTCTTTCCTCTTAGTAGATTGGGAGTTTATGGAACTCTTATCTCCCTATAGAACAGTGGAAAGAGTGTCACGGAATATTTTATAAGGCAGAGGTAGATAGATTCTTGAACAAGGAAGTTAAAAGGTATAAGAGGTAGGCAGGAAAGTGAAGGCCACAATCAGATCAGCCAACATTTTATCAAATGGTACAGCAGGCCTGAGGGAGCCAAATGTCCTACTTCTGACCACAATTTGGATGTTTGTATCTAATTCTTTTACTTTTTTTGTAAATACAATAGGAATATGCTAACCATCATTTATATTCACTACTAAAAGCTAGTTTTCTCTGTTTCTCAATTGTCATCTCTGAAATGCATTTGTTTCCCATTGTCTTTATCCTTAATCTACGTTAATATTATGTCACTTTTAAACTGTGTCTTTAAACTCGAGTTAAAATTAAAGGCTCATGTGACAATTCCAAATCAAGCCTGACAACAAGTTTGATTAAGTCAAGATGAGCAAGATGCAAAAATGTCTTACATTTAGGAAGAAACAGCAAGAGGAACTGTTGTAATAGTAAATAGACTCCAAGTGTTTGGGCAGAAGAGAAATAAGACAGTGGAAAATAATAGCAGTTTGTGTGGACGATAGATAGAAGACACTAAAGATTTTTCACCAGCTACCAAAGAAAGACAGTCTCTGGTCAAAGAAACGCATGCTGCAGCCATCTAAAGAAACTGACATTTATCCTGATCTGGCAATGACAGAAGAATAATAATTGGAGCAGGCTTTACAGCTGGTTGTAGATTGGAGAATGTCTTGAAAAACTGACGGAAACACCTGGAGACGATTTTTCAAAGTTGCTATTCAGTGAAAACAGAAAATGTGAACCTATTAGAAGCTGGAAGTGGCTTTGGACTGTTTACTATAAGGACTGTAATTGTACAGAGAACGCATTGAGTTATCAATATAAAAAAGAAATGTTGCTTTCTGGAGTTTAAAGTATAAGTTACTACAAGAATCATCATTTGTGAAAGTAAAAATCTGAAAACCTGAAACCTCGAATCTTTTTAGCTATTAACTGGAAATTTAATTCTTAACAAAACTCAGTCCCTCTGGGGATTTTAACACCTATAGCTGTAAAAATTATAATCACTGCCCTTGGCACCCTCCTACTTTCACTTCACTTATTTGCTTTGAATTCATTCCTGTACCAGCTGCAGTACTGTCAGTTCCAGACAGTATACCTGAATATATTTTACGAACCCTTGCCGATGTTGATCACTTATCATCCCTGCAATCTCTGCATAGTTAAAATATGCTCAAAGTGAGTTTCAAGTGATGGATGTCAAGAATGGAACAAGTTAAAGATCTTAAGATCTCACAAGACAGTGTGTTTCTATACATAAGCTGGAACTGCTTACAAGCTTTACTGCTAAAAATCATATACCCATACTTGAACAGAGTAATACATAGAGTCTAAGAAAATAGTTGCACTGTGTGCATTCTCCCATACATTGCTTCTCTACTAAAAAAAGACATAAAACATACTTATCTAAACTTTATGAAGATAAACATAAATTTATGACTTCCCCTCAGTAAAATACATTTACAATTTGGAAGTATTAATAATTCTGTTCTAATGTATATGTACAAAACAAATACAGCTATTCTTACAATAACTTTCGCTTTTTCTAGAAAGCCCACTTTTCACCTTCGCAGCAAAGATTCTGTGACAGCATGTTGCAAAGCTGGGTAGAGTATTTGTGGATTGGAAGGCAGGATGTTAGAATTTGGTGTTTGTAAAATGATTGGGTGGGGGGGGGGGGGGGGGGGGTGGGGGGGGTCTGTGTGATCCCTTTAAAAGATTATGAGTTTTTTTCCCTATGCTTAGAGATTTGAAAATGAGAGTCTGTGAGCAGCATCTTGCCAGTTGCAGGTGCTCAAATTGAAACATTTGTATCAAAAGGCTATACCATAAGCAGACAAAGCAGTATTTTTACCAAGCCAACAGATGATTAAATTTAGCCTATTAATTTAAGCCAGGCAGTTGGAAACGAAGGACCAAATAAATTTAAATCTAATGTTTTTTACAACCTCGAACCAATCCTATTCTAAGAAATTAATAAGTCATGATGGGTATAGAAGAGGACAGCATTTGAAAATCAGCAGATAGCAAACTGGCATCTGAAGAGGTTAGCTGTCTCCGCACTCATGAAGTCACACATCATCTGACTAAAGGTACAGTGTCACACTTAGCTAATATTCCTGACACAAGAATTCAATGGAGAGGGGCGTTTCGGACGCAAGAATCCAAGGGAGGAGACAATCCTGAAAGATCAGCGGAGAGGGTGCAGGGCATTCTGGAAGCTGTATCCTGGTTGTAATTTCGAGAGACTAAGTTCTAAATTTTTTATTGTATCTTTTAAGTGGGATTTGTAGTTATTGGAACATCATACTATTAGAATTTTGTTTATTTGGGAATAGCTAGTAGTTAGAGAGGAATTGCTCAGTTTGTTAGTGGCAGCCAGTGACAAGTGATGAACCACATCACTTGAATATAAAAGCAGGGATGTATTTCTGAGGCTCTCTAAGGCTCTGGTCAGACCACATTTGGAGTATTGTGTGCAGTTTTGGGCCCCATATCTCAGAATAGATATTCTGGCCCTACAGCGTGTTTGGAGGAGGTTCACAAGAATGGTCCCAGGAATGAAAAGCTTAACATATGAGGAACGCTTGAAGACTCTAGGTTTATACTCGATGGAGTTTCGAAAAATGAGAGGGAGTCTAATTGAAACATACAGAATACTGAATGGCCTGGACAGAGTAGATGTTGGGAAGATGTTTCCATTGGTAGCAGAAACTAGGACCCACAGTCATAGCCTTTGAATGAAGAAACTTTTTCAGCCAGAGAGTGGTGAATCTATGGAATTCATTGCCACAGAAGGCTGCGGAGGCCAGGTCGTTGAGTATATTTAACATTGAGATACTTGAGTTTTTGAGTATCAAGGAGATCAAGGGTTACAGGGAGAAAGTGGGAGAATGGGGTTTAGCTATGATTGAATGGTGGAGCAGATTCGATGAGCCGAATGGCCTAATTTCTGGTCCAATGTCTTATGGTCCTGTTAATTTGTTCATTTTTGGAGTTAGATAAATAAATTGTCACTTGTTAACTACAGAGTGAGTGAAAGGATTTAATTTCATTTAACCACTACTTTATAACAGATGGGGAGGCTGAGACATAGGTTATACCACTTTTCATACTTCTTTTAACAGACTATGAGGTGAGGCAAGCCTTTCTGGCTGTTTTGGTTTTAGTTATCAGAGGAGGGTCAACCTCCACTTCATAACAAGACCTATTTTCCCAGAACTCAGCTAAACTCCTAAAACTGGCTGGATCTGTATTTGGAGAGGAAAATACAATTATGAGAAATATATTTTACTCCAGAGTAAACTGGGTATTTAAGTCTTAAAATGCATTGCTTAGGTTCGACCAGTTGTACAAATAATAACACGGAAATGCCTCCAGTGACCAAAAATGTTGCCCATTGCCAATTTACATACGCACACAAATTCCCTTAGAATCAGTTCTCCTTGGCAAAAACAGGCTTTGAAAAAAAATGCTTGAAATTTTAGTAGAAAGTGAACAAGGATATTTTATAGAATTGTACCACAATGAAATGAATATAAAGTTTTAAACTATTTAAATAAAATGTGAACATGATGGAAACAACAATTTTTGTAGTAAAATTAGTGTTATATGTGCAGTTCCCTGCCAGCACTAAGTAAATTAATAAGCTAAAACATAGATGCCAGTTGTTTTGTTCTTCAACTGTAGCCAAACCCAGATGAAAAATTGAGTAATATGTCTAAGTAGGGCT
The DNA here is from genome assembly GCF_037043375.1 of Chiloscyllium plagiosum. Lineage (NCBI taxonomy): Eukaryota > Metazoa > Chordata > Chondrichthyes > Orectolobiformes > Hemiscylliidae > Chiloscyllium > Chiloscyllium plagiosum. The sequence continues at coordinate 21,150,288 of NW_028270177.1, forward strand.
GATCCACAGGGTTCGTCCCTTGCATGAATATAGCTTATAAAGCTATCACGCAATGTTTCACAAACTGCTTTGGTTTCAGAAGAAAATGAGGTCTGCCAAGTATTGCTTTACTCATATCCCAATGGAGTTGGAAATTCAAATTAGTATAAACAGGCTAGACCCTTGGAACCTTTTAACACTCTTCATTTAAATTGCTTATTTTAGTCTGTAACATTTCAACATTACTTCTGGGACCTGTCACTGTACTGTAAAAGACCACACTATGCGGCCTCCAGCGCAACGTACTGATATTCTGTAGTACTGGAACTTATAGGGAGAAGCTTGAGATTACCCTCTTTGTGAAATCTTAAACTCAGCTAAACTGTCACTGTCTAGAGGAGAAATGCTTCATACTGTGGTGGGACAACTTTTTGCAGAACTGACAGATCCATGCAGGCCTTCATCATTTGGCAGTTGGTTGAATAATGACACTTGAAAAGCACCAAGGACCAGATTGTATTCAACACTATAAAGTACCACTATATGACTGCTGCAGCATATAGCAATCTTTGGGCACTAAAATACATTTCTGTCATCATTTTAAATGGCGATCTTTGTTTGGACAGGAAACTATATTTGGTGATTACATTTGTGATCCGTTGAGCATCTTTTTCTATACATTATTTATTACTATCTTTCGGGTTCTGTTCTCTCTCCAAGAGAAATCAAATGCTTAGTAACTACAGCCTCCCAAAATGTTAAATTAAATGCCAATGTTGTGATCCCAGCTGATGGTAATACAGAACAAGTGTGATCATTGAGTGAAACCAGGCTTGATAAATCTTATTAATAGATCTTTTATTTTTGCAGTTTGGTTAACATGGTGATCAGTCACTGGACATATTAACGTATGGCTATAATCTTCCTTTAGCACTAGAACACAAGCTTATTACACAAAATGAAAAACCTAGCTATTTATAACAATTCAGGAAGATCTTAACATAAGCAGTAGTAAAAATATTCAACCTTTTTCCCAGCAATATCCTTTACATTCAATCCTAATGAAGTATCAGTTCTATCTTAACTCTTTAATTTCTTACTCAACTAATTCTTGTGAACCCTTTTCCTTGGACTGTTGAAACAGAGTAAGATTTCTTTTCAGGTCTGAAAACGAGAAGATTTCTTTAAGTTCTCATAACCCAGGACCTCTACAAGCAAAACATGCATAGCATTGAACCTTCTACAAATCAAAAACTGCCCTCTGCTGGTATGATCTCTTCTATACTCAACCGACTAATAGTCCCTGGCTGTCTGTTTCTGTATAGGTCATAAAACTCAACTCAGTAAATGTTCAGCAATTAACTTCCCAGTTAACTGATTGAGTCATATATCTAAAGTCATTGCTTTTTTGGCAAAGCATTTTTATAAATGCAATCAACCCGCGTGGTTTAAAATTTTAACAAAGCCAGCTATTAATTGTCAACAGCATTAACAGTTGTGTTCTCCATGGCAATGCCTCTACCAATCAGAGTTCACTAGCCAAGCAATCAGCAATCTATCATGCAATTAGCTTTCCCTTTGAATTTGTATTCTTGAGAAATGCTCTATTGAGTGCAAGACAAAAAGCTTTCACAAAATGTTCAGCAATACATAGTTGTGTAGAGTCAAGTTACCATTTTTGACAATCAGAACCAAAAACTAAACTAGAAAAACTATTTTTCTTCATATGAATCCAAGTTCCCCAATATTGACAATACAGTACAAACCCATATCACATAAGGAAAATTTAAAGAGACATTTTACCTGGCTATCTGCACATTTGTTTCTCTCAAGTTCTCATTGTACCCCCCTTCCAATGTCCAATCTCTTAATTTGATATGCAAATACAACTCTGTCCAGCACCTGACTTCTATATTCTCCTAGAAAATACAAGGAATATGCACAGAACATGATTTTCAAGATTTTGGAATTATTTTTAAAATGGGTAAAGGCAACACAGTTATTTAGTATTTAGCCTGGAGGTCTCCTAAACCATGATGGCACTGGGTTTGATTATACTGACAGGAAAAACAGGAAGCAAAGAATGGAGTAATTTGCATTGCCTTGTTCTAGTAAACAATCCATTTCCACACCTTCCATTCTAGTAAAAAAGTTTGATATATGATATCAGAGGTGCCCTTAATTAGTGGAAGATTATGTGTGAACACCTCTGGTACATAAGGTAGAATCAATGTGCTTAATATGATATCTGTATCCAATAATGGAGGTTCATATTCTTATGAGAAACTGGGCTGATCCTTTGTTCATTGTTGAGAAAGGTTAAAGTCTTGCAGTATCTTCAGTTCGTTCAGGATATATGCAGTTACTGAACCAGTTACTTTGCATATTTGATCACTGGGTTGCCTAACTCTGCTGAAGTAGACTTATTTTCAGGGCAATCCACATTCGTGATGGAACAACTGGGTTCTGGTGTTCCCACACTATTTATTTAATTATAAATATTCTGATCAGTACACACAGAAATTTGGAAAGATATGTGTCAATTTCTTTATGTTCTACATGATCTTTCATCTGGTGTAACTCTGGATATTCCTCCAACAATGGGAGACAGACTTCACAGCAATATATGATGGTTGCAATCCCAGTGACTAAACCAAAGGAATTCTAAATTTATTACAAATTTCTCCTCAAAGAGATTGCTATCAAAGCACTTTTTAACCAGTAAGTTTTTTTTTACTTTAGTTTTCATGAATTCAGTGAACATCCATCACATTAAAATCATGGATCGAACTCCAGAAATATGTGAGCTAATGTGGCTCTTTCTAATAATTTGGAGAATATTAAAAACAAAAAGAAAATCAAGTTGGCAATTGTGATAAAAGGTCTGTGATTTTTATATACTTTTTAAAAAGAGTATAGATTTCAAACCAGTGGCATATGGTTGTGAGTCTATGTTCATGAAGGTGTTAAAAATTTAATTGGGTCAATCTTTCCAGAACCACGATTTTAGTTCAACATGTGTCAGGGAGCAGGCCTCCTGGAAGTTGGTTTATACTGTGAGGGTTTACAACCAGATCAAGAGAACATTAGTCATTAGCTGTATCAAAATTTAAGATGAGGAAGCTTTTTTATCTTCAGTTCAAAGCTTCTGGGAAGTTTCAAGGAGACCTTACTGAAGTTAAATGCAAGTATAGTTTCTCCTTGAAAAGGAGGCTGCACAGAGCAGTTAAGAGGTTAGGTTACCTTAGTATAGGGTTGTAGTTTGTGAAACTTCCAGACCAGGAAGGTTTGATTAGAAACTTACAGATTATTAAAAGACTGAGTATGTATAAGTTCTCAGTGTATGAGTGGTCAAGGGAAAATACCTCACAGCTCATGAGACAAGCAATAACAAGAAGCAGTTCAATCTCAGATTTAACAAGGAAGAAAAATTCCTTTGCAATTTGATTAACTGTAAAGATTTGGAGAGTAGGTGGAACTTTGTTTTGCCACGTATCTTGAAATCTTCCAAACTATGTTACATTTAGATGCCTTGCTTAGTTTATTTTTATTCTTTTCAAGTGTAATAAACTTCAGCTTTATTGATAAAACCAAATCTGCAGCCTTGTATGTTTGGGTTTTCAAATGACAGAGATGAGAGTAACTACCTCAATTTTTAAGGCAGCATTATATCATTTTTTGCATAAAGGAAACCCTGAAAAAAATGTCAAGTGATTAATAGAAAAGCCTTTCAGTGCCTGGAAGTCATACCTGATGTAAAGTAATGGAGCTGTCATAGTTAGAGATCAGACATCTCTGATAAAGGTCACTAGGGCAACATCTTTGGTCCAACCATCTCCAACAACTTGATCAATGACATTACCAAGTTCAGACCATATACCATTCATACTTCTCCAACATTAAGCCAACTGATGGAAATGTAGATAAAGTCCTGGTTATCCTCCAAACTTGAGTGGACTAGTTGTAGCTTTATTCATGTCACAAGTCATGATCATACCCAACGAGAATAAGCTTGGTTACTTTCCCTTAAATATCACCATGAAGAAGCCCATCAACAACAACTTGGGGATTTTCACTAATCAGAACTTTGTTGGCCAGCCACATCAAGATTATGTTTGGTCCAGCTCAGTGCACATCCTTTTAAACCTTCAAAGCTTGAGTCAGGAATGAGTTGGAATATTCACCACTGACCTCAATGGGTGCAGCTACACAACACTTATGAAGCTCAAACAATATCCAGGACAGAGAAATGTGTTGCCCATGTACCATGAAAACATTTTTTAAAAATTACAAATGGAATCATTTAATTCCAAACTGCTGTTGGAAGGACTACAGAGGATTGAATAGTTTCTTCCATTATTATGAAAATGCCCATGGAAATCTATTACAGAATTGTGGTCACATTAGACACTCTCCATCGTCTGCTAACTCCAATTTGATCCAAGAATGAGTCATTTAATTGGCCTTTGACACACCATTACTGTTATGGCACAAGGTGATTCACAAATGTATTTCATAAGTACCACCATGGTAATCAGGGCATGTTTGTTGTGCGTTGAACTAACAGACCAGATTTGATGTTAGATGGAGGTTATGTAACATCACCTTTCCGAGTAAATGATCCCTGTGGAGCTATTCTGATCATCAGCAACTCTTCTTCCACATCCTTAACCGATCAACTTGTTCATCGCACAAGGTAGATTAAAACATCTTGCGTGCAGCCACATTTAGCTAATGCTGACAATGTGCTACATGAGTAGGATTTACCACAAGTACTACAACAGTCATTTCCTAAATGCAAAAAGGATGGAAAGAACTTTGTGTATTTAGTTTGTCTACAGAATGTAACTTAATTGTCTATCCTTACATACAATTAAGTTATCATTGTTAAGAATTGGCATTTAAATGCCATGGGTTATATCTCACCTTCCTTTGAATTCATTGAATTCTTGTATTTGTTACATTAATTTTAACAAATTTGAGACTTACTGCACTTTGAACCACTTATGTTTATCGAGACTAGTCATATAAGTAAAAATGATTTGGAAGTAATTTTAATTACAAATTAACTGAAATTGCAGTATAAAGATTTTTTGCAAATTTTCTATTACTTTATTTGTACTCATGATGTAGAGGTGCCAATGTTGGGCTGGAGTGGACAAAGTTAGAAATCACACAACAGCAGGTTATAGTCCAACAGGTTTATTCGGAGGTACTACCTTTCGACTTGCTGCTTCTTCATTAGGTAGCTGTGGAGTAGAATCGTAAGGCACAGAATTTATAGCAAAAGATCTCAGTTTCAGTTGCATGACACAGATCTTTTGCTATAAATTCTGTGTCTTACGATCCTGCTCCACAGCTACCTGATGAAGGAGCAGTGCTCTGAAAGCTAGTACTTCAAAATAAATCTGTTGGATTATAACCTGCTGTTGTGTGATTTTTAACTTTTTTGTACTGATATTACTACCCAGAGGTTTTGTTCTAAAAATTTTTAAAGGTGCTGTATACAAATCTGATTGTACTTAAAAGACAAGCTTTTATTGAGTACATCTTCACAGTTACAAATATTCTTATATTAACAGAGACCTGAAAAACATTTGTGTTAAAATTTGTATCTTCATTATCACAATACTCTGTTAAATTCTCATCCTTAGGCCATTTCCCCTCTCATTCCATACTTTCCATCCCTGTTTGATCATCCTTGTACTATCACATCTCTCAATTACTCCTTCTTCACTTATCATCCACATCTGCGTTACATCTACCCCTGATGCCATCCCAACCACTTTTCCCATTCCATATTTCCAATGCATTCCCTTGTCCAGGCTACCACACATACATACATCTATACTTGAAATTTTGGTTTAACTAAGAATCACTTTGCATCTAGTTCCTGTAAATAGCAATTTCATCAAATGCATTGAAGGGCTATGCATTTATCACAATGTTGAATGATGTGTTCTGTTTATCACTTGGCAGTGCTACCTACAAATTTTATAATACAAATGGGCCGATCTGTGCAAAGAAATAAACTTTGCCTGGAACCCAGGTCACTCTCCGCTTGAGAATCTATGACCTAAACAATGGTATTGCTTTGAGATATCATTCCTAGTAAGGCAGCATTTCTTTCTGAATGATTGCTTGTTTGTCTGTTTGCTTGTTCAACAAACCATTTCAAGGAAATTATTTTCAAACCTGTCCTGATTTAAAACAAATACAAGACTAAAATCTCAGTAAAATAGAGAATCAAATTTTTGACCATATGTGAACAAAAGGGCTATTGTACTCTGAAACATTCCCAAAATAATTGAAATAAATTTGGAAAATGTAACCTTGGGATTTTCAACAGTCTTTAATTTATAGTACAGAATTCTGCAGTACTGACAACCATCAAGTACTCACTTCAGCAGATGTATTTTATATTTACTTTTCATTGCTGGGATTTCTCATTTCACTGCACATAGTAGTTATTAATGCATCTCCACAACAAACATGTTTTTGTTTAGTCTTAAAACAAATAAAATGTTTCCAACAAATCCCATGATGAGGCAAATCATGAATCATAATATCATAGTCATGGATTCTGACTAGTTTGTGGAAATAACTACTGAATTTAAGGATACAGTAAAGATTAAACAGTAGCTCAGTGGTTAGCACTGCTGCTTCACAACACCAGGGACCTTGGTTCATTTCCACTCTTGGTCAACTGTGTGGAGTTTGCATGTTATCCCCATGTCTGGCTTTCTTCCAGGTGCTCTGGTTTCCTCCCACAGTCCAAAGATGTGCAGGTTAGGTGGATTGGCTGCGCTAAATTGCCCCATAGTGTCCAGGAATGTGTAGGCTAGGTGGGTTAGCCATAGGAAATGCAGGGTTACAGGGATAGTGTAAGGGGTGGTCTGGACTCAATGGGCCAAAAAACCTGCTTTCACAGTGTAATGGTTATATGACTGTGTAGTTCAAGGCATAATGGTGTTAACAATCATATTTCCACTGAATTAAAGAAAATAGAAACAGACCATTTGGCCCATCAGGTGATTTATTTTCTCCCAAAAGTTCATCCAGTCCAATCCAAACTTCTTGTTCAACAGGATGTCAAACAACAATGCTATTCATTCTCAAAATATCAAAACTCTGTTTCAAAAATTCTTTGTAATAAGGGATTAAACACTAGCCAATAGAAACAACCTCACTATTTACCCTATTCCAAAAAATCATAAAGAGGCCATGTTGCATCTTCTCTCTTTCTTTTAAAAAGTTTCCAATGCTGTGTGCAGTATTCCAGTTACAGCATAATTAAGATAATGTGTAAATTCAATGTTGACACCTTTAATGACCAGTGTGTTCCATTTAAAACTTTACAACTTCTATTTCTATTTGCAAAATATATTATTTAGCATTTTCTCTATATTAAGTCTTCCACTTTCTCCTCATTCTCTTGACGTTTCTGTATCTACTCACAGCCTTTCACAGAGCACGATGATTTGTTATATCTTCTAGCTTAGTGCTTTCAACATATTTCACTATCGTAACGCAAAGTCCAGGGTATTTATGTCCATCTTTAAAGAAAGAGGAGCCCCAACTGAGAATCCTCTGAAATATTATTCTCTGTATGCTCCCTTTGTTGCTGCTATCCTTGGTCTTCTACCGACTAAATGAGGCTTGCATTTGCAACTAGAGACAACATTTTCTATCCTGTCAACACTTTACCATGAGAAAGTTCTGCTCCTCTGACATTGGATGTTGAATATGCAGTCTGACAATTTAAAGACTGTGGAAGGGTCAAAGATATAAGGGTGAGGAAAAATAATTGTATTTGCATGAATGTTGAACATAATAGAAGCTCAAATTACTTTTTGCTCAGCCTATCATCCTACTAATAATTAACATACAGGTATTTTCACGAAACCTCATGCCTGCACCATTGCTAAAAATTCTCAAACATTTTGCCACTTCCATACAAGACTATTCTATTACTTTTCTGACCAATCTCCCACCTCCCTCACTCTGCAAACTTCAACTCTTTCAAAGTTGTGATAGAGATTAAAAATTCTATTTTGGTGATGTTAAGGAAGGGATAAATGTCGGCCTGGACACCAGAAAAACATTCCTGCTTTGATTCAAAATATTGGCATGAGATTTTTTGCATTCACCGGAGAGTACAAGTAGAACACTGTTCATCAGTATGGAGTCATTAACTTATACAGAAAAATAATTGTTTTACATTACCTGAATCCCTTTAAATCCACAAAGAAAGTAGTGATGCCATTGAGGTTTCGCTGTCTCAATATGGATCTCACTTATGTGAACATGATAGTCCCTATAGAGATAAAGAAATATTTGTGTGAGAACTATGTTGTAAAGAAATAGCTAACTGCTGCCATCTACTGCTTTGCAGCAAATGTTGTTAATGCACTTTCCATAATACAAGCCATTGTTGCCAGGACTGTCACTAACTTCATTACCTCTGGAGATTTTCCCCCCCCACTGCCTCCAACCTGATAGTCACCCAACCCCAGACAGCCTGCTTCTACCTTCTTCCCAAAATCCACAAACCAGACTGTCCCGGTAGGCCCAGTGAATCAGCCTGTTCCTGCCCCAGCAAGTTCATTTCCTCCTGTTTAACTCCATCCTCTCTCCACCTGTCCAGATCCATCTACATCCACGATTCATCTGATGCCCTCCACCATATTAATAATTTCCAGTTGTCTGGCCCTAACTGCCTCTTCTTCACCCATGTCCAAACCCTCTATATCCCCACCAGGATGGTCCGAGAGTTCTTGGCCACTTCCTTGACCACAGGCCTGAACAACCCTAATCAACCACTATTCTCCTACTTGGCTCAGATGAACTTGTTCTCTCACTGAACAATTTCTCCTTCAATTCTGCCAAGTCAAAGGAGTGGCTATGGGGATCCGGATGGATCCCAGATATGCCTGCCTTTTTAATGGGATATGTGGAACAATCCTATTCTTGTCCAACACTGTCCCCCTCCCACAACTCTTCTTACTGTCCATCGACAACAGTTTCAGTGCTGCTTCATGCTCCTGCCTGGATCCTGAAAAATTTGATAATTTTGCCTCGAATTTCCACCTCTATAATTTTCACATGTTCCATCTCTGCCACTTTCCTGCCTTTCCTTAACGTCACTGTCTCCATTTCAGGGAGTAGACTATCCATTGTCTTTCACTACAATGCCATCAACTCCCATAGCTACCTTCACTAAAGCTCTTCATGCCCCACGTCCTGTAGGAATTCCATCCCATTCTCCCAGTTCGTTTGCCTAGGTCACATCTGTTCGGATGATGCCACCTTCCAAGTCAGCACTGCTGACATGGCTTCCTTCTTATAAAACCATGGTTTCCCACCCACTGTGATTGACAGGTCCATCAACCGCATCCGACTTATCATCCATGCTTTTAGCCTTGCCCCTTCCCATCACTCACAACAACGTGATTGGGTGCCCCTTGTCCTCACTTTTCATCCCACCAGCCTCTGCATTCAAAGGATCATCCTCTGCCATTTCAGACAACTCCAGCAGAACACCATCACCATCTTCCCTTCCCATGTAACTACAGAAGCTGCAACATCTGCCCCTGCATCTGTTCCCTGCTCACCATTCAAGGGCCTAGACAATCTTTCCAGATGAAGCAGCATTTCACCTGTACCTCCTCCAATCTGGTCTACTGCATTCACAGTACGAATGTGGCCTACCCTACGTTGTAGAAACCAAATGCAGACTGAACAACAGCTTTGCAGAACACCTCCGCTCTATGCATAAGCATGATCCCAACCCTCCCATAGCCGGTCATTTCAACACAGCATCCTGCCTGAATGCCCACTTGTCTGTCCTTGGCATGCTGCGAAGCTCCAGCAAATCACAGCACAAATTGGAGGAACAGCATCTCATCATCAGACTAGATAGGCACTTTACAACCTTTTGGACTGAACATTTATTGTGTTCAACACCTTTAGATTGTGAACTCACTCCCATTCCTTCCCCTTCTTTTAGCTTTACTTGTTGCATTTGCTGTCCCATATCCTCTCTCTCTCCCCTCCTCCACTCCAGTGGGACCACCTGTTCTTTCCAGTTTAGCAGCTGGACATACCATTGTTCTGTCATTCTTACATTCCAACCACTTAATCCGCACTATCAGCACCCTTTCTCCACCCAAGCACATCACCCCGACACTACTGCATAAATATTGCCCCCTCCATATTTCATGTCAACTCTGAAGAAGTCATTTGACTTAAAACGTTAGCTTGCTCTCTCTCCACGGATGCTGCCTGACCCACTGTGATTTTCAGCATTTTTGTTTTCAGTTAAGACCATAAGACATAGGAGCAAAAGTAGGACAATCATTGCTCCAAGTTCACTTCATTATTCAATGAGATAATGGCTGATTTTAATAATCCTCAAAACATCTTTATTGCTTTAAACCCATTACCATTGACTTCCTTAATAATTAAAAATCATCACAGCCCTCTGCAGTAAAGAATTTCACAGATCTACCACCTCTTGAGAGAAAAGATTCCTCCTGTTTGTTGTCCTAAGTGGGCAACCCCTTATTCTGAGATTGTGCCCTCTGGTCCTAGACTTTCTCAAAGTGGAAACAACATCTCTGCATCTAACCTGTTAAACCCCCATGAATCATGTATGTTCAATAAAGTCTCCTCTTGTTCATATAAACTCCAGTGAGTATAAGTCCAATCTACTCAACCTCTCCTCATAAGAATCAACCTGGTAAACCTTCTTCAATGTTGGTATATCTCATCTTAGTTAAGAGACGCAAAACTGTTCACAGTATTCCAGCTGTGGTTTGACTAGTGTGTTATGTTGTTTTAGGAAGATCTCCTTATCTTTACACTTCATTTCCTTTGAAATAAAGGTGAACATTCTATTTGCCTTCCCCATGTCCCATTGAACTTGGATGAACTTTTTATGATTGATGCACAAGGACCCTAAATCCCTCTATACTGCAGCTTCAAAGTTCCAAAAGAAAATCCACCAATGTATTTTGTGAACTACAAGTTTAATTGAAGACATTTTAAAATAGATCCCCAGTGGCTGTGGCAGACAGCAATACAGGCCTTATGTAATCAACTTGATATAACGTTTTACAGCTGGACATTTAGCTTTTGAAATCCCAATGGATTTTGAAACAAGCACAGAAATATAGCAAATATTCCTTTCTAATTTTTCAAGGGTTAGTTTCTTTTGAAGAAAACTAGATTCCTTTTGAGGAAATTGATAAGCGACCAATTTACATTCCACCTCTTCCCTGTTGTCCAAAGAAACAGATTAACTTTCCCAACTAATCTAAAAGGTCTCTATCCATACCCTAGAATCAAAAGACTTCCAATTATCACATCAGGATACAACCTAACACAACATCATGAGCATGTGAGGAAATTGCAAAGCACAATATGTTTGGCTCCATTCAGATATTTAGTGTTTAATCAGTTATTATTAAAATCAAGCAGAAGTAAATTAGCTGAGTATTCTGGACTGCTGGTTTGCAATACACAGTGACTCCAACAGCATGGGTTCACATCCCACTCCCCCTGAAATCCCAATGAAGGCCCCACCCTTCTCAACCTCAGCCCTTGCCTAAGTGTGATAACCCTCAGGTAAACTCATCACCAGCCATCTCTCTTTACTCAGATAGCAGCCTCTATGGTCCTCTTGGACTTTGGTAACTAATACTAAGTTGTTAAGATCAATTGTGCATTTATATAGTCAACTTTTTAAAACAGATGATACCTCGAAAAGATCATATTTCTGCTGGCCTAAGATCATGACAGGTTCAAATAATCACTCATCAGCAAATTAAATGTTCAAGTGATTAAATACAAAAAATACTAAAGGTACCAGACAATACAAAATAAGGACACAATTAAATAGCATCTGTGCCAAAGCTATGTTTCAAAATGATTTCAACATAATGAATGAACCACAATTGTCATAACATGGCAGTCATGTGCACAGCAATCTCCCACCCGACCACAAAAGATAATCCGACTACGTTGAATAAGGAAAAAAATCTTTTAATGTTGCCCTGACCGATCAGGATAGATTTGTCTTGGTTTAAAAATCTTTCCTGAAAGCTAGAATATCCATCAATGCACCTCCACAGTGCACATGCATAGCAAATAAAATTTGGGATGCATGGCATCTCGGAGACTTATGAGATTAGAGATTAGATTCCCTACAGTATGGAAACAGCTCCTTCGGCTCAAGATGCCCACACTGACCCTGCGAAGAGTAACCCACCCAGACCCATTCTCCTACTCTATATTTACCCTGACTAATACACCTAACACTACGGGCAATTTAGCATGGCCAATTCACCTGACCTGCACATCTTTGGATTGTGGGAGGAAACCGGAGCACCCGGAGGAAACTCACTCAGACATGGAGAGAATGTGCAAACTCCACACAGACAGTCGCTCGAGGCTGGAATCAACCCTGGGTCCCTGGTGCCGTGAGGCAGCAGTGCTAACCACTTAACCACCGTGCCATCCCTAAGATGACAGAGATATGGGGGAGTGAAGCCATGCATGGGTTCAAATACAAAAATGGGAATTTTTAAATCAAACGTTGCTTGTCCACAACCAATATAGGTCAGTGAGCCCAGGGGTGACAGGAAAACGGAAATTACTTTGAATTAAGATACTAGGAAGGTAATTAGCCAAACATGGTTCATGGAACCACAGGTATCTCTCTCCTTGCGAGAATTAAATAACTGCCTTTCTTCCCACATTACAACCAGGCCCTTCAAACTTCAAAAAGTATTTAATTGTCTGTAACATTCTTTGAGACATGCTGAAGTCATGAAAGGCTCTATATAAATGCAAATCTTTCTTTTGCTCTTTATTCCTGAACACATTACCTCACAAATCTCCACTAGAAGTGACTTCACTGCCTCAAAGGTAAAATCTACGTAATGTACGCTGCTCAGAGGCAAGGTTCTAGCATGGAAAGAAACTTGGCTGCCTGGCAGAAAGCAGAGAGTGGGGATAAAAGGATCCTTCTCACGATTGGCAGCTGGTGACAAAGGTTTACCACAAGGCTCAGTATTGGGGCAACGTTTCACTTTACACATTAACGATATAGATGAAAACACTGATGGCATTCTGGCTAAGTGTCCAGACAATATAAAGATAGGTAGAGGTAAAGGTAGCATTGAGGAGCTAAGGAGGCTGCAGAAAGAATTGGACAGCTTAGGAGTGTGGGCAAAGTAGTGGCAGATGGAGTATAACGTGGGAAAGTGCAAGGTCACGCACTTTGGTAGGAAGAATAGAGGCATGGACTATTTTCAAACGGCAGAGAAACTTCAGAAGTCTGAAGTGCAAAGAGACTTGGGAGTTCCAGTCCTGGATTCTCTGAAGGTAAACCTGCAAGCTGAGTCAGTAGTTAGGAAGGCAAATGCAGTGACGGCATTTATTTTGAGAAGACACAAATATAAGAGCAGGGACGTACTTCTGAACCTCTATAAGGTTCTGGTCAGACCACATTTAGAGTATTGTGCGCAGTTTTTGTGCTCCATATCTCTGGAAGGCCTTGCAGCGTGTTCAGAGGAGGTTCACAAAAATGGTCCCAGGAACGAAAAGTTTAATATATGAGGAACATTTGAGGAGTCTGGGTTTATACCTGATGGAGTTTAAAAGGATGAGGGGAAATCTAATTGACATATGCAAAACACTGAATGGCCTGGACAGAGTAGATGCTGGGAAGATGTTTCCATTGGTAGGCGAGACTAGGATCCAAGAGCATAGCCTTAGAGTAAAGAGAAGACTTTTCAAAACACAGATAACAAGAAATGTCTTCAGCCAGAGAGAGGTGAATCTTTGGAATTCATTGCCACAGAAGGCTGTGGAGGCCAGGTCACTGAGTGTATTTAACACTGAGATAGATAGGTTCTTGAGTATCAAGGCGATCAAGGGTTATAGGGAGAATGGAGTTGGAAAACTTAACAGCCATGATTGAATGGTGGAGCAGACTCGATAGGCTGAATGGCCTAATTTCTGCTCCTACGTCTTATGGTCTTATGATATAATCTGAGAATATTCATTTTTAAATCGACGTTTATCGTGAACAAATACATTTCAAATGGGTCAATCTCTAGTTTGGCTTGGTCATTAGATTAAGCGACGTGTATCTCCATAAATTGCAGCCTTCCTTTCAAAGGTCTCAACATAATTATGCCCCTCAGTGAATCAAGTATTCCAGTAATCAAAACCTTCAGCAAATTTAAAACCCAAAATGGGATTCTTATCTGCCAACTGTTTTTCCTTGCCCTATTTTGCTCTTTCCCTTAGGTACCAATACTGATATTTTGAACCATAATGATGTCCCCATTCAAAATCCAACTGATACGTTTCTTGAGGTAAGAGTAAAATTTATAAAATACCAGTTATAGATTGATTTGAACAAACTGCAAAGCAATAAGATAATTAGTATCTATGGACACTTTTGATTCAGAAAGTGTATGCTATTTTGTTACCTATACCCTTAGCATCTGGTGAGATCTCTGGAAGTGATTACTAGAAACAGCAACAGTAGGAGATAGAAACTCAGGCAAACACAGTAAATTGCATTTTAAAACCATTTAAATGCATTTGTATTCTAAACAGAAGAGCCCAGTTAAGCATTGTTTTCTATTCAGTATTTATTAAAACAAAGACTGCTTTGGATATTATTTTGACTTGATTTAGTTTGATTTATTGTTGACATGTACCAAGATATAGTGAAAAGTATTGTTTTGCATGCTCTACAGGCATATTGTACAATACAAAGTTCATCAGAGTAGTAGAACAAAGTGCAGAATACAATGTAACAGGTGCAGAGAAAGAGAGAGATCAACAATAAATTTTGAGAGGTCCATTCCCTGATAACAGCAGGGAAGGTGTTCTTGAAACTGTTCATATATGTATTCAAACGTTTCCCCAATGGATGTGGATGGAAGACAGTATAGCCGAGGTGGGAGGGCCTATGATTACGTTGGTTGCTTTCCCGAAGCAGCAGGAAGTATAGATGGAGTGAATGAGTGGAAGGCTGGTTTGCACGATGGACTGGACTGTGTTAATGAAGATCAGCAGTTACCATAGCATGCTGTGATTCATCCAGATAGGATGCTTTCAATTGTGCAACTATAAAGATTAGTAAGAATCTTTGTGGACATGCTAAATTTCCTTATCCTCCTGAGGAAGTACTTGGTGTTGTGCTTTCTTGACCATTGTATCAGAGTGGGTGGACCAGGTGTTGGTGATCACCTCTCCCAGGATCTTGGCGCTCTCATCCATCTCCACTGAAGCTGACAGGAGTGAGCAATCCATTCTGTTTCCTGAAGTCAATAACCAGCTTCTATGATTTGCTGACATTGATGGAGAAACTGTTGCCTTTACACCATGCTGCCAAGTACTCAACCTCTTTCCTGTCCTTTGTTGCATCGTTGTTTGAGATCCGACCTACAACGGTGGTGTCATCAGAAAATTTGTAAATGGATCTGAGTGTACAGACAAGGACTCCATCCAGGCCAGTCGCTTTTCATGGCTTCACTCTCATGAAGGCCAATCTAATGTCTGCAGCAGTTACCATGGGTCCAGGTGCACCCATGGCTGTTGGGACAGGTTATCATTGTTTCACTGACCTTCTGTTCAAAGCAGGTGTAGAATACATTGTGCTCATCGGTTAGGGATGTATTGTTGCCTGCACTTTTATATGACTTCGCTTTGTAGCCCATTATGTCATGTAAGTCTTGCCACAAATGACAGGTGTCATTGTGGTTAGTCTGGCTCTCAAGCTTAATTTGCCATTGCCTTTTGGCATCTATCTGTTGGCAGACATGTTGCAAAACCTACATTCTTAATGTGTAGAATTGGTCTTGAGGTACCAGAGAAACCTTAGAGATCTGTCAGTAGACAATATATATGAATAAATCAAAACAATTAATTTAAAATAAAAACAGACAGTCGTAGAGAAACCCAGCAGATCTGGCAGCATCTTTGCAGAGAGATGTGGAGTTAATGTTACAAGTTTGAGATGAGTTCCAGAGAAGAGCATTTGAGACTCAAAGCATTAAAACAAATAAATAAAGGAGAAACAGAGGATGTAATACATTTTGATTTCCAGAAGGTATTTGCATACGTAAACTACTTAAGAAGTTAAAAGCGTATGTGCTTGCGGTAGTACGTTAGTTTGGATAGAGGATTTACTAAATAATGAACGACAGCTGGGATAAGAGAGACATTTTCAGGATGGTAACTGTAGCTAGCGGAGTGTCAGAAGGACCAGTGCTACAGCCACAATTATTGTTGAAAAGTCTGGCACTGGAAAAGCACAGCAGGTCAGGAAGCATCTGAGGAGCAGGAAAGTCTATGCTTTGGGCCTGACCTGCTGTGCTTTTCCAGCACACTTTTTAACTCTGATCTCCAGCATTCACAGTCCTCACTTTCTCCTCGCCACAATTATTTACAATATATAATTAATGATGGATAAGGGAAGTGAATCACCTAATTTATGGATGGCTCAAGAATAGGTGAGAAGACAAATGGTGGGGTTATCACTAACAATCTACACAGGTTAAGCGAGTGGACAAAAACTTGGCAGATAGATTATAATGTGGGAAAATGTGAGATTATCCACTTTGGCAGAAAGAATAGAGAGGATGATATGATTTAAATGGGGAAAGACTGCAGAAGCTGCAGCACAGGGAGATTTAGGAGTCCTTATGCATAGCAAGCATCCAAGATCAGCAGGTAATAGGGAAGGCAATGGGAAGGTGGCCTTTATTTCAAAGGGAATGGAGTATAAAAATTGAAAGGATTTTTTGAAACTATACAAGGCATTAGTTGGACCAGAACTTAAAAAGAGGTCCTTTTATCTAAGCTGTACCAGTATTGGAAGCAGTCCAGAGAAGGTACACGAGGTTGATCCTAGGCATGGAGGGACTGTCACATGATTACACGTTGAGTAGGTTGGGCCTATACCCATTGGAGTTTAGAAGAATGAGGTGACCATATTAAAATATTCAAGATTCTTAGGGGGTTTGACAGGCTAGGTATGGAGAGGTTATTTCCCTTATGAGAGATCTAAGACCAGAGTACACAATCTGGGAATATGGGGTTGCCAGTGGACGAATCTTCCCTCTCAAATCTTTGGAATTCTTTACTGCTGTAGAAACTGGATTGTTAAGAATATTCAAAGTTCGGATAGACAGATTTTTAGTCAGTAAGGGGATCAAAGGTTATGGGGAAAAGGCAGAAAAGTGCAGTTGAGGATCATCAGCTCAACCATGTTCTCATTGAATGGCAGAGAAGGCTCTTTAGGCTAAAAGGCCTACTTCTGCGCCTAATTCTTAAAGTCTTATGCTGCCAGACCGTTGAATTTCTCCAGCACTTCGTTTTTATTTCAAATCTCCATCATCTGTAATCTTTTGCTTACATTTAAAATACTCCTTAACTAATAAACAATGTAAATTATCCTTTTCACTTCATCACAAAGATCAATTTTAGAATTTAGAATTTCTTACAATTTTTTTCCAAACCACACACAATTTCCAAGTTAAAAGGTGCCTGGTGACTTATTTTTAACATAATGTAGTAGTGCCGTTCTCGTGCAATCCCATGTGATAAGTAATAACAGCACTATTTAAATTAATAGGGCCAGAATCACTTTATAACCAATACATGCTTTAAAATTTCACACTTTACAAAGGGTCCCCAATTCGTCAATCATGTTATAGTGAATTTGTGTTAATGAATGCATGTTATAACAGAATGACCCGTACCTACCTATCAGATACCAAACAGCAATCCAAGGTAGCCTGTCTCCATTGCTTTCCCCCCTCCATGCATAAATCCCCAGTCTCCTTTAGCATTTATTCCAATATCATTTGATTAGTAATGAGTTGTTACAAAGGTTGAACAACTTGTAGCACACCCACTTGCTAACTACTTTAAAAGACTTGAAAGAAGAAAATTCTAAAATGTTAACTTCAAACATAACTTCACAGAAATTAGAGTTTAGCACCATCAAGACTTTTCAGTAACATAATGGGTCATTAGGAAAGTGGAATGTAAGCTGCTACAGTTCTCTTTAACTTCTAATTCAAATTAAATTGCTTACAGGTATACAGGGTTAGTGTTTGCCAGCTGGATGAGGTTTGTTTGTGTTGGTGTGACAGCTGCCAAGATATCTTGTTCCAAAGCCATTGGAAGCACAGCATAACCACAGTAATCAATGTGTTCACCTGCAAAAGATATAAATGACTCCAATTATTTTTATTCATGCATGCTTTTAAGTGGATAGGTACATTTTAAATTTTATAAACTTACTAAAATAGATAGTTAAGTTGTTATGTAAAGCATGACTTCACATATGTATTCAAAACAAAAGTTTCCAAGTATAGTATCTAGACTGACTAGACTCCATTAGTTACTGAATAATATTGAAAGGGAATATTTTCTCAGCTCAATTTTCTCTATTTTCTGTCAATATTGAGCCATAATGGAGTATGAAGTTCCAAAAATACAACAGCATCTTTGGGCTCTTGTGGTGCAATGGTAATGTCCTTACCACTGAGCCAGGAGGTCAAGATTCAAATCCCACCTGCAGAGGAATGTAATAATATCTGAAAATATCTACAACCATATCCTCTGCTACCCATTCCACACAATGAACTTTATTTAGCTATTAATTTCTTTCAATTTGTTGCTGATTCGTACCTTCCTGGCATGGAAATGCAATAATACCACTTAAAGTGAAATTAACCAATAGATACCAAACAAGAATCAAACCTGCATTCTCTACGTATAAAACAGTAGTGGCTGTACTTATTCATTTATAGAATAGCTACAGTATGAAACAGGCCATTTTGCCCAACAAGTCCACACTGACCCTCTGAAAGCCCATTCCCCTATCATTTTACTTAAACATTTTCTTCTAACACACCTAGCTGTCACAACCCTGAACACGATGGGCAATTCAGCATGGCCAATTCACCTAACCTGCACATTTTTGGACCATGGGAGGAAACCGGGGTACCTGAAGGAAACCCACGCAGACACAGAGAGAATGTGCAAACTCCACACAGTCATCCAAGACTGGAATTGAACATGGGTCCCTGGTGCATTGATGCAGCAGTACTAACCACTGAGCCAAAATACCGCCCACGAAATTATTGTTTGAGTGGTAAAGGGAACTCTATTTTAACTGTTATCACCAACAACAACTGGATTATAACCAAAACATCCTACTCTGAGTATATATTGTTCTAGGGTGTAGGTTTGCTCGCTGAGCTGTAGGTTTGATATCCAGACGTTTCATTACATGGCTAGGTAACATCATCAGTGGCGACCTCCAAGTGAAGCAAAGCTGTTGTCTCCTGCTTTCTATTTATATGTTTGTCCTGGATGGGGTTCCTGGGGTTTGTGGTGATGTCATTTCCTGTTCGTTTTCTGAGGGGTTGATAGATGGTATCTAGATCTATGTGTTTGTTTATGGCGTTGTGGTTGGAGTACCAGGCCTCTAGGAATTCTCTGGCATGTCTTTGCTTAGCCTGTCCCAGGATAGATGTGTTATCCCAGTCGAAATGGTGGGTTTTTTTCCTCCTTGTGTAGGGCTACTAGGGAGAGAGGGTCGTGTCTTTTTGTGGCTAGCCGGTGTTCGTGTATCCTGGTGGCCAACGTTCTTCCTGTTTGTCCTACGTAGTGTTTGTGGCAGTCCTTGCATGGAATTTTGTAGACAACGTTGGTTTGTCCATGGGTTGTACAACAAACTCGCATTCCTGGACGTCACAGTCGAAAGAACTGACAATAGAGAACTACAAACTTGCATATACAGAAAACCGACAAACACTGACCAAATACTTAACTACACCAGCAACCATCCCAACACACACAAACGAAGCTGTATCAGAACACTATTCCAAAGAGCCACCTCACACTGCAGCACAGATGAACTTCGGAAAACAGAGAAGAACCAACTATACAACGTATTCAAGAAGAATGGATACTCAAAAAATACAGTCTGCAGATTCCTCAAGAACAAACCACGACAAGCAGACCAAACACAGCCAGAAACCCTAACCACCTTACCATACATCAAAGAAGTTTCAGAAATGACAACCAGACTACTAAGACCCCTCGGAATCCTAGTAGCACACAAACCCACCAACACTCTCAAACAAAAACTAACAAACAAGACTCAGTACAACCCATGGACAAAACCAACGTCGTCTACAAAATTCCATGCAAGGACTGCCACAAACACTGCGTAGGACAAACAGAAAGAAAGTTGGCCACCAGGATACACGAACACCAGCTAGCCACAAAAAGACACGACCCTCTCTCCCTCGTAGTCCTACACATGGAGGACAAAAACCACCATTTCGACAGGGACAACACATCTATCCTTGGAAAGGCTAAGCAAAGACATGCCAGAGAATTCCTAGAGGCCTGGCACTCCAACCACAACGCCATAAACAAACACATAGATCTAGATACCATCTATCAACCCCTCAGAAACGAACAGGAAATGACATCACCACAAACCCCAGGAACCCCACCCAGGACAAACATATATAGAAAGCAGGAGACAACAGCTTTGCTTCACTTGGAGATCGCCACTGATGATGTTACCTAGCCAGGTAAACGTCTGGATATCAAACCTACAGCTCAGCGAGCAAACCTACACCCTAAACCTCAACCTGAGCTACAAACCTTCACAAACCTTGCACATATTGTTCTAATGTGAAATATTGGTCCTTCAATTAGCTTTATACACATAGTACTGCATATTGCAGATAATAGTGTTTAAATCTATTCATCTCAATTGTCATGATGAATCAAAGTTATTTGTGACCATCTGACTCTCTTCAATAAATGGAATGCAGAATGTCCTTCTTGAGAATTTACAATGTATTATAGCCTTCAACACAATCATAAACAGTTTAAAGGCTCTCTTGTAAAGAATCAATGGTATATCAATTTAAAGTTAATGTTAAATGTGTGAAACAAAGTTTTGTTTAATTCAGCATGTAATGTTATTAATGTTAACTCAATGCTAACACCCAGACCTCAGATTCATAGAGATCAAAACACATTCCAGGGCCTAAACACACACCTCAAGCTGATATTTTAGCGCAGCACCATGAGAACAATGGTTTGTCAGAGGTATTGACAGGTTAAACTAAGGTCACATCTATGTCAGGCTGCAAAGATTCTCATAAGAAATAATACGGGCATACAGGGGAGGTGTCCTAGTATCACAACTGATGGTCAACCCTCAATGACCATGACTATCTGATCATTTCTCTCATCATTGTCTGTCGGACAATGCCGTGTACGAACTGTCATCTTCCCTTACAATACAACAAAAAACACACTTTTAAATGTATTTAATTGGCTGTAAAATGCTTTAAAAGAACCTGAGGTTATGAAAAGAACTGTACAGATGCAATTCTTTCTTATCACCTATTAAGTATTTCACTACATTCTCTACACTTAACACATATGTCATTTTAAGTAATAATTTATTAAAAATATATACTGGTCAGACAAGCTACCGGCGTCAACCATTTCCAACAAGTTTCATTAACTGTTTTGTTTACTTTGGCTCCCTGGTTCTTTCAAAATATTTCCTTTTAAACAGCATGTGCTGGGAAATGGTTTGGCAGACTTACTAAGCCTGACACAACAGTACAGTCCTGCCAATTCCAGCTAATATTAAGGTAAGCAAGTAGATTGTTTTGCATCATTTAGCTTTGCATTTATGGCAAATGCAAAGTTTTGAAATTAAGGTATTTCTATAAACTCTAACCATCTTTTATGGTTCTAACTAAGGTCATTTTCCATTTCAAGTTTGTTGCCTTACTTTCTTTGCACTTAATAGCAGTTTAAATCATTCATTTTCATAAAAGACTTGAAGCCTGCACTTTCATCAAGGCTCACGCACACTATGATCTGTCCAGTTATCTCTTATCAATCTGTAGAAATTTCTTTAAAGAAATAAGTTCGCAGTGTTGAAATGCAACATTTTGGAAGAACAAAAAACTACTAGAAATCTAAAACAAAAATGTAAACTGCAGTAAACATTCAGGGAGCACAATGGTATCTGTGGAGAGAGCAGTCATTAATATTAGTGCATATATTGGTACGAAAAAATTAACATTTAAATAGTAACCAAAACATGGACAAGAGGAAGAAACAAGGACATACATCAAGTATTGATAAATTGACCTGTGATGTGAAGAGAATCAGGAAATGAATATTAAAAATGAGGCAATAGGAAAAAGACAGGAAACAGAGAACATGCTAAATAGATGTAGCATTAAAGACATTTGTCAAATCTAACTCAGGATAAACAGGGAAAACGGTGCAGGATCCAGTAATCTGAAGAGAGCAACACCAACCACCAAGGATAAAAGCTGAAGGTGCAGATTCCTCTACCAATGTTGGAGCCGGCAATCGTTGACTTCCTGCACAAACTCATCTCACTGAACAAACTCAATTCACAATATCTAGTTCTGTTTTATTTAAGTGCAAACTAAAGTTAAGGCCGGAAGAAATTAAAATCAACATTAAAACTTGAGGACTGGACAGTGCTGAAGAACAGATCTTCCTACCTCATGTTTGTATCTGCTTGCCCTTTAATCATCATCTGTCTTTAAGTGTATGACAGGTCATTTTTTCCATGCTTACTATTCCTGTTTATTTTTGCTTTTCCTTCTCATTCCTGAGTGCCTATTTAAAAGATGTTTATTCCTTCAATTTCAATGGTAAGTTCTAAATCAAAATGTTAACTTAGCTGTTCTCTCCAGAGATTTTGTTTTTGAAATCGAAGCAACGTTGAATTAATGATTACATCTCTTCTACTTGTTTCGTCACTGCTTGACTATTAAGCTAGTCACCAATGTTGTCTAAAGCATCCTTTGAATAAAACCAAAAGTTTGATTTATTTTGTCAAAAAAAAGCCTCAAAAAGCCACAGAAATATGTGGCTACAGAGCTGCACTGTATCTCCCTTAAATAAGTCAAATCACACTCCTGACTGAATGCATGAATGTAACTGAGACAATGAAGACGCAGCAGCAGGTCATAATGAAGTCTATTTATTTTAATATTAACAATTTCCATATTACTTACAACATTACATACCAATGTGGCAAAATTGGTCATCAACTTCCACAGACAGTCCATACAGAAAGTTATTGAAATATATTGCCTTAGAATACTGATTGAAATGTACAATTTTAAACTAAAAAGATTACTAAATTGGCTAGAGGTAACCCTATTGCAAAGTAACACCAGAATTAAAGGAACACCTTTATGGAAAATAATCCAGAGTACCTTCTAACTTCATTAACATACCAATTAAATTGACTCGTCCAGGAGCTCGTGCATAAAATGCAGGGGGGGCACCATATTTAGATATAAATGCATCTTTTAGTTTCGTAAACCTGAAGAAACAAAATTAAATGTAAAGTGTAAATGATTCCTGCATTACACCAGAGGAAGAAAATCACCAACCTGAAATTTAAGAATAATCTCTCACCCTCAAACTTTAAATAAAGTTATCAATATCAAATGATGAGCACATATAAAAAAAGTACACAAATGATACAGAACTCAAAACTTTTCATCAAAGGCATGCTCCACTCGAACTCATTCTTAGTCACCTGTTGTCATTTAGCCCAGAAATCGGTATTTGCAGACCTACACCCATGAAGAACACCAAGGTTTTTCTATTGAAAGAATGTTATTTTGGTTTCTACTGCTGTAGAAAGCATTTACCAGAACAATTGTACTGGGTGGCTGAGAGTTTTGTCGCATCTCTCCAGGATGAATATACTATATTATTGCAAAAATCCTTGAATCCTGTACTTATAGTGTTGCACTGAGGTACAAAGCTTGGATGAAAAATGCCAATGGCAATTTCTCATGTAAACAGAAACCCCATTTAATTCTGGTAAGTCATAAGATTTTTTATAAGTCCATAAGGAATGAAAGGAAACTTATCCACCCTACAAGTGTGAAGAATAGTTGAGGCAAATATCGTTAATGTACTGTATTTAAGGGCTGGATATGCATCTATGGGAATAAGGCTTGCAAAATACCAAAACCCCACTGTCATAACTGCAGGACTGGTGTTTTTGGCACAAGAATTGGTCATTTTTGATGAACACCATTTTTAATGAAAATTAAAAAGAGACTCACAGCTGTTAAGACTGTGTCAGAGCTCCATAGCAGTCATCAGGACCTGGGTTTGTCAGCTTTTAAACCTTTAAGTTTCTCCAATTCTGTTTCTCTGTTGATATATATTAACACAGGTTCCTCAGTCTTTTTAGCCCCTTGGATATCGTCTGTTTCTAAGACTTAATTTTAATCTCCTACTGTCAAGGCAAACAGATATTTGTTCAAAGTCTCTAATATTTCTTCATTCTCCTTGGGTAGTTTGTCCTGTCTCTGCCTCGAATAGATCAACACATATTTTAGTCACTATCATCCAACTTTTTATATACTTGCCAAACCTCTTACTACTGCTTTTATATTCCTGATTAGATTATTCTCATGTTTCTATTTCTTTCCTTTATCAACTTATAACCACCCTTTGCTGGTTTCTAAATTACTATATATCCTCAGGCTTACAATTCATTGCAATAGTTTAAGTCTCTTTAATCTATCCTTACCTTCTCTTTTAATCTATCCTTAGCCACTTCTCTCCTGATACTTGAGTAACTGGCTTTAAGATACTTGTTTGGAACTGGTCTACATCACTTAGAATCATAGAATCCCCACAGTGCTGAAAGAGGCTATTTGGCCCATCGAGTCCACACCAACCCTCCAAAGAGCATCCCATCTATACCCCCACTCTCACCATTGATTTTAATGGGGACAGAGCCACATTAATTAGTTATTCAACTATTTCACCAAGGATCTATTCACAAGGCATCACAAAAGTCACAGCAAATTGTGGCGTAGATGCAGATAATTACATCCCAGAATTTCTGCACCATTTATAAATGACAAAAATCTTGGAAGGGGATTTCAATAAGTTCAGGTCCAATCACTTCAGACACAGGCCCTTCCTTATGGAGATATTTAATCTGAGCCGACATTGGATGAGAAGGAGTGAAAATATAGTCGATTGATGCCATCATTAGTATGTTTAAATGATGCGGCTGTGAAAGCGCAATTTCTCTTGTACATATTTATACCTTTTAAAATTTTAATTAAATATATTTTATTGTATTTAAACATGCCTAATTAACTTATTGAAACAATTTTGAACTGGAATATTGCCATCCATGAGACTGGGAACATTCTTCTGCAACTTCTTTACAGTTGAACATCTCAAGCAATCCTACAGTCTCATTCATTTTATGTTCTGCTTTCACATGATAGATGCTAATGCATTAAAATGAGTGCAAAACAATGAGATGTAAATAGAGTATTATTCATGGATTGCATTCCCCCAAATTAATCTGGGGGAATAGTCATGAGAAGAGCATCCCTGAAGAACACTCAGCCTCTACACGGCATTTCAAATTGAGCCTGACCAAATAGGGTCTGTTTCCATGCTGTACATCTCTATGACTCTATGACTATTAAAGAAAAGTGAGGTGGGGCGTGGCTATTGTAGGGAGCCTACCTCTGAGCCAGGAAGCTCCAGTTCAAGTTCCACCTGTTCCAGGTGTGAAACAACCCAATGATGTTGATTAAAAAATGTGAGGGGCAATGCATTTGGGAAGACTAATAAGGAAAAATAGATGACTTTGAATTGTCAGGTTCAAAGGATTAGAGGATCAAAGAGATTATGGAGTGCATATCCATGGATCCATGAAGGCAACACAGGCAGATAAGATGATTAAGGCGGCATATAGAATACTTGCCTTTATTAGACAAGGAAATGAATACAACAACAAGGAGGTTATGATTAAGCTGTACATAGTGTTAGTTAGGCCACAGCTTAAGTACTATGTGCAGTTCTGATCACCAGATTTGATTGCACTGCAAAGGGTGAGGAAGAATTTCATCAGGATGTTGCTTGAGTTGGAGCAATTCAGCTATGTTTAGGAGATATGGTTAGTAAGTTTGCAGATGACACCAAAGTAAGTGGTGTAGTAGTCAGTGAAGATTATTTCAGAGTACAAAGGGACCTTGATCAGATGGGCCAATGAGCCAGAGTGTGGCAGGTGGAGTTTAATTTAGTTAAATGAGACGTGTTGCATTTTGGTAAGGTAAACCAGGGCATACTTACACAACTAATGGTAGAGTCCTGGGGACTGTTGCCGATCAAAGAGACCCAGGGATGCAGGTGCATAGTTTCTTGAAAGTAGAGTCACAGGTAGACAGGATGGTGCAGAAGGCATTGGATATGCCTGCCTTTATTGGTCAGTGCATTGAGTATAAAGTTGGGACATCACATTGCGACTGTACAGGACATTGATTAGGCAAGTTTTAGAATACGGTGTACAATTCTGGTTGCCCTATATGAAGGTTGTTGCTAAACTTGAGAGGGTGCAGAAAAGATTTACAAGAACATTATGAGGACCAGAGAGTTTAAATTATAGGAATAGGCTGAATAGGCTGGGGCTATTTTCCATGGAGCATGGAGACTGAGGTTTATAAGATCATGATAGGGTGAATAGCTTTTTTCCTAGGGTGGGGGAGTCCAAACTAGAGGGGATAGGTTAAAAGTGAGAAGTGAAAAATTTAAAAAGATCCTTAGAGTGTGGATGGAACAAGCTGCCAGAGGAAGTGGTGGCGGTAAATACAATTACAACATTTAAAAGGCATCTAGATGGGTACATGAATAAGAAGGGTTTAGAGGGATGTAGGCCAATTGAGACAAGGTCAGAATGGAATGCCTAGTCAGTGTGGATGAGTGGACCAAAAGGTCTGTTTCCATGCTAAATGACTATGACTCTCTAAGAAAGATTAGATAGGCTGGGTTGTTTTCATTATAAGGCTGAGGTGGGGTCTGATTAGGGTATTCAAAGTCATAAAGGGGCAACATTTCCTCATAGTAGAGGGGTCAATAACCAGTGGGCACACTTTTAAGACAATGAGCAAGAGGATTAGAGTGGATTTCAAGGTAAAGAAATTCCCCCGGATGTTGTGGGTACCTGAAACTCACAGAAAGAATGGTAGAGGCAGGAATGCTCAAGACATTTACAAACGATTTAGACAAGCACTTGAAATGCCGTAGTATACAGTATATGCTAACAGCCAAATGCTGGAAACTGAATGATTGATGACCAACGTAAACACAATGAGCCAAAGGGCTTCTTTCCTTGTTATAAAAACTCTATGACTCAGAGTCATATAGCAAGGAAACAGACCCTTCGGTCCAACTCATCCACACTAACGAGGCAACCCAATCCGACTTAGTCCGAAGTGCCAGCATCTTACCCATATTCTTCTAAATCCTTCCCATCTAGATGTCTTTTAAATGTTCTATTGGTATTCGCCTCTAGCAACTTGTTCTACACACACACCACCCTCTGCTTGTAAAAAATTACCCTTCAGGTCCTTTCTAAATCTTTCCCCTCTCATTTTAAACCTAGTTTTGGATATTCCCATCCCAGGGAAAAGACCTTGGCTATTCTACCTCTGCTCCTCACCATTGTATAAATCTCTATAAGAGATTACCTCAGACTCTGATACTCCATGCAAAAAAAAAACCCAAACCTATTCAGCCTCTCACTGTAGCTCAAACCCTCCAATTCTGGCAACACTCTTGTAGATCTTTTCTGCATCCTCAAATTTAACAACACCCTTATAGCAGACTTTGATTAAGTCCTTGATCAAGCCTAATGTATGTATTAGACGATAGAGACTTCTCCGTAGTGTACAGTTTGATTATAGTATAGTGAAAATATGCACAGGATGATCAGCTCATTCGTCCTAGACCTGCCAT
The DNA here is from genome assembly GCF_037043375.1 of Chiloscyllium plagiosum. Classification (NCBI taxonomy): domain Eukaryota; kingdom Metazoa; phylum Chordata; class Chondrichthyes; order Orectolobiformes; family Hemiscylliidae; genus Chiloscyllium; species Chiloscyllium plagiosum. Next base: position 21,178,188 of record NW_028270177.1, read on the forward strand.
GGTCAAACTATAAGCAGTTAAATGGGTTTGGCTCATCCCGTGACAACTCTCGTGGTTCCCGTGATGTGCAATTTTCGCACAAGGGAAATCTGATGACAACTGCAAGCATTTAAGCGGCTGGTTATGCTTAATTATAGAGAGAGAAATGAACTGAATCGGACTATAGGATTGCACGGTCGGGGCGATCATGAAAAGAAACTGAATTAAGTATTTTGTCAGTTTCATGGATGCAAATATTTCAAGTTCAAAATAATTCAAGTACGGCAATATAATGAAATGTACGTCGTCCATCAAATAAGTCCCATTAATCAAAGCAATTGAATTAATCCGATGTCCTTGATTGCCAAATACGTTTCGCCGCTTAACTTTAAAGTCTTCGTGGCCCATCAATTTATTAACAACAGATTATGTTCTGTACTTTGTGTCTAAGATTGTGAAAGTGCCTTATGAAAGGCTCAATATGGAGAGACAATGCTACACTTCTATTGGTATTAGTTCGAGTTTTAGATTAGCAAGTAAAAAAAAGGAAATTTGAGCACCACGTCACGGCTTTAAAAGAAAACTATCACCCCATCGTCGAATCTCAGGATAATCAAACACCGATAGTCTTTGTAAAAAGCGACGGGCAAAGCTGCAATAGTGCCTGCTACCTTTCACTGTCAGCCACCAAAACCGGCTCTTGGGGAGGAGTCGCCTTATCCACCATTCTTCCTCAACTACCCTTTCCCTGGATCTATAGCTGGAAATAAACAGATTTCTGGGCGTTTGTCGCAGCTCCAGAGACTCCAAGTTCCGCTCATCACGGATATCCTGCTAACATCCGAACAACCCGCACACACCCACTGCGGAATGGGACAGACATGGTCAAGTATTTCTCAACAAATGAGGAGAGGGAGGATGACTTGTAAGCAAGTCATATAAAATACAACAGCTCCCCTTTAAAGCATTTTCTTCATACCCAACACCTTAACAACTGCAACTATACAACTCGTGCACTTGCTTGCTGAGGCCGAGTGTCCCACTCAATCCCTTCCCCCACCCTCAGCTCGGATGCTGAGGCCGAGTGTCCCACTCAATCCCTTCCCCCACCCTCAGCTCGGATGCTGAGGCCGAGTGTCCCACTCAATCCCTTCCCCCATCCTCAACTCGGTTTGCTGAGACCGAGTGTCCCACTCAAATCCTTCCCCCATCCTCAACTCGGTTGCTGAGACCGAGTGTCCCACTCAATCCCTTCCCCCATCCTCAACTCGGTTTGCTGAGACCGAGTGTCCCTCTCAATCCCTTCCCCCATCCTCAACTCGGTTGCTGAGGCCGGGTGTCCCACTCAATCCCTTCCCCCACCCTCAGCTCAGTTGCTGAGGCCGGGTGTCCCACTCAATCCCTTCCCCCATCCTCAACTCGGTTGCTGAGACCGAGTGTCCCACTCAATCCCTTCCCCCATCCTCAGATCGGTTTGCTGAGGCCGAGTGTCCCACTCAATCCCTTCCCCCATCCTCAAATCGGTTTGCTGAGGCCGAGTGTCCCACTCAATCCCTTCCCCCACCCTCAGCTCGGTTGCTGAGGCCGAGTGTCCCACTCAATCCCTTCCCCCACCCTCACCTCGGTTTGCTGAGACCGAGTGTCCCACTCAATCTCTTCCCCCCATCCTCAGCCCGGTTTGCTGAGGCTGAGTGTCCCACTGAATCCCTCCCCCCGTCCCTCAGCTCGGTTACTGGGGATTTGTGTCCCATAGAAAAACCTCCCCGGCAGTTCAAATTGGAAACCGCGCGGAATTGTGGGGCTCGTACACAAAAAAAAACTACTTCCAAGATGTCTGACATGGAGGATGACTTTATGTGCGATGATGAGGAAGATTATGACTTGGTATTGGTTTTAATATCATGATTATACATAAGCGATTCGGTCTTTTTGTTTTGTATTGCCCAGAGGTTCTGTTTGCCACGGTTCAGGGTTTTTCCGGTGTAGTTTAAGCCGTGTCCCCGCCTCAGAGTAGGGACATTAGCTGCTGTGAGTGAGCCATCCCGAGCTTTCGACTGTTGGTAGTTGGCAGCGGAGTATCCGTTTGAGCGGAAACCACATTAATTTTATAAGGTTTCAAATGATATTTTTAAAAACAGTTTCACTCCGTCTTATATTTTCGGTCACAGATTCAAGTTGTGTGGTAACCTGACGAAGTGGGCCTAGTAACACTTGGTCAGGTCGAAACACGTTAGGCCTGATCTGTAGAAGTCCACCATTTACAAATCATCCTCTTGTATCCGTTATAAAAGTTCTGTTAAAAATTTAACAAAAATGATAGCTTTTCAGTTATATAGTTCCTAATACAAAAATAGTAAACGGGCGGTTTAGGGCTTCATAATTTGCTTGACATAGTGTGCTAACGCAGTGCAATTATCTGTGAACACTGCGATTGTTTACTTGATTAATGTGGAAATATCTTTATTTCTGCGTGTGAGGTGGGTGTTGCTGGGAAGACCACACTTGTTGCCCATCCCTAATTATCTTAGAACTGAATGGTTTGCTTGGCCACTCCAAAGGGTAGTTAAGAGTCAGCCACATTGCTGAGAGTCTTGAACCATATGAAGGCCAAATTGGGTGAGGACAACACATTCCCTTTCCGAAAGGACGTTAGTGAAACAGATAGGTTTTAACAACAATCTGGGATAGTGGACTAGCTTTATATTCCACATTTATTAAGTTATCTTAAATTCCACCAGCTGTTTGAGGCAAGATACAAACCCATATCCCAAGAGCTTGAGCCTGGGGTTCTGGATTGCAATGGCATTACTAATATGTGACCATCTCCCATTGTTATTGATAATTTTGTAATCAAATTGGGTCACCTCCATTTGTAGTGATAAATGATTAGTTTCATTTATTAAATTTTTGTGTGTGTATATTTAGTTATCTAAGTGTGAGCTTTGAACATTCTTTAAAACTAAAATTATGTGCTGAATACAATTTTTAAAAATTATTCTGAACTGGAAAGAGATGATCAATAAATTGCATTGCAGGGAGGTCAACTGAAATTTTAAACAGAGCTTCAAGATAGCTGAGGAAATTCCTATGCAACCATATTTGCCTACAAATGTCATTCCTGAAGAAGGGCTTATGCCCGAAACGTCGATTCTCCTGTTCCTTGGATGCTGCCTGACCTGCGCTTTTCCAGCAACACATTTTCAGCTCTGATCTCCAGCATCTGCAGCCCTCACTTTCTCCTACAAATGTCATAGTCATAAATGTCTGTAGCGCAGAGAAAGGCCTTTCAGCCCTTTGAGTCTTAGATTGTGTTGTATTTCAAAATAAAGGAAATTAAAACAGTGCAGTAAATACATTAAAAAAGTCATTTCATTTTTAAAATTGTTCACACCTTACAATGATTTGACTTTGTATGTAAAAGGCTTGAAGAACCATGAGAGTTAGTGCAAGAAAAATCTTTTCATGCTTAGCATTCTGTCTTTGTACAAATTAGCCATGTTTTCATTGTAGTCAACCAAGTTTTCCTGTATTTCTATACTGTGGTGGTGTAATCCCAGAGCATGTTCTAGCTTCAGCTAGAAAAACATGTGGGCAAGTGAATAGGCATTCATTGGACTCTTATGGGATGATTTTTCTTGTTACATTTTGTTTGTTTTCTGTTTTATGCCTTAGCAATGCTTGAGGTCATCCAGGGGCTTTGTTAACCTCATGCTATGTGACTAGTATTTTGACATTTGCAAAACAATGTGACATCTTGAGTTCTTTTGTCATAAGAAGTGGCAGTTTAGCAGCACCATTCATGTTCGTACAGCCCAAAGCAATGACATATTCTTTGCTTTCTGCTATTAAACACTTGCTCTTTAAAGAGTGATCTAGTAAAAGATGAAAAAGTAGTCCTGTTTAACATCTGCATTAATAAAGTCTTGGTGCAAACTGGTTCAGGTAGGTATAGATGGAATCTTCATGCAGCCATTATTCATGCAACCAAGTTCTAAAGTGACAATGACAATACCAATCAAATATATAATTATTTATTACCAATTAATTTATAATGCGGTGGTATGTAAAATTAATCTGCAATGTTAACTTTCCAAGTATGGTGACTCTTCATCAGAACTGATTAACTGTTCTGATGAAGAGTCACTGGACTTGAAATGTTAACTCTGCTTTCTTGACTTAGATGCTGATAGATGTGCTGTATTTCTCCAGCAATTCCTGTCTTTGTTTCAACATCCGCCATTCTTGTTTCGTTTTAATCTGCAAGATGTCCTGATTGGTGTGAGGAGCATTTTACTGAACCAGCAGTTTACAGTACTTGTATAAAGACAAACATTTTTATCAGTCCTGCTTTGAGAGTTAATGTACAGATGGAATAATACAGTACAGAAGAGAACCATTTGGCTTATCAAATGTATTCATGTTTTTCAAAGAAAAATCCAGTTAATCTTGCTCTCAACTCATGCCTGCTCCTTTTAAATGTGCTTTCATAGAATTTTCATTTTGTGACATAAAATGTGGAGATTACAGCTGCTGAATCATCAATAAATGTTTAATGGATGAACATTGTGAAGAAGCTGAATTTATCAGTGACAATATAATTGTTAATGTGGTGTATGATTCTGAGGTCCTGTTGTCTGAGGTACTGTCATTAATTCAATGCTCAATTCTTATTGGTGTTCCTGAAGTCACCTTGCACAGGCTACTTGTACATTTACTCAGAAACCAAATCCGTTGTTTTAAATTTTATATGATCAACTATAAAACAAGACATGCTGTAGAAGCATGAAAGTATGCTGAATGACAATAACACTGTTTTTCAGATTTTGGTTCCATCAACTACCTTTTGTTTTAATCAACAGGAGTATTCTGAAGATAGTAACTCCGAGCCGAATGTGGATTTGGAAAATCAGTACTACAATTCCAAAGCATTGAAGGAGGATGATCCTAAAGCAGCACTGAGCAGCTTCCAAAAGGTTCTTTATTGCATGTTATCTAGTGGAATACATGTTATGATAAGATAATATTTTGTTCATATCTTTTCTGAACATACCTTACAAGGGTAGCTTTTTAAAATTTATCTACTAAGGCAATCTAGTTCTCTTAACCTAGACTAGTTCACATGTTAGAAAACAAAAATATGTTATTGAGCCATCAAATCTATGCTGGATTTTTTTTCTCGAGATAAGTCATCAGATATAATCCCAGTCACAATAACTGTTGATAATTCATAAAGTTATTTACCAAAAACTATACAGCCTTCTTTTGTTCTGCAGGTAACCCATTACGTACTTTAACTTACAAACCATTTTAGACATCATTTGTCTTTTGAGAAAAGCCCTTTTACCTCTGAGCATTCTCGCGTGTTAGCCAACATTTACGTTAACCTGAGTCATGGAAACAACCATAAACCCATTACTTTTGACCTGAGCCATATGGATTTCTTCTTTGCAGTAATTTGTTACAACTAGCCCTAGTTAAACAAGATATAATTAAATTTGGTGTTTGCTAAATGAAGTCAAATTGATTAAGTATTGAAAAATAATCCAATCCTACACACTCTTCCTTTTAAAACTAATAAAACCATGAGAAATAGGAGGATTAAACCATTTGATGCTTAAACTTGCTTCACCATTGAACAGCAGGTCTGATTGTACCGCAACTCCATGAGTGTTTGTGAGGAGATGCATGGGAGATAGCGCTCATTCCTGTGACGGCAGGATTTAACATATGGGGAGAGGTTAAATTGATTAGAATTATATTTGCTGAAGTTCAGAATAATGGCAGGGTTTCTCATAGAAATCTATAACATTGTAAAACAGGACAAGACAGATAGATGCAGGAAGGAAGTATCTGATGACAGTGAATCCAGAATCAGGCGTCACAGTTTAAGGACATAGGGAAATTATTTAGGACTGAGATGAAAAGACTTCTTTTCGCCCAGACAGTGGTGACCCTATGGAATTCACTACCACAAAAAGTAGTCAAGGTTAAAACATTGTATGATTTCGAGAAAGAGTTAGATGTGGTATTGGGTCAAGAGCAAACAAAGGGTATAGGTGAAAAACAGGAACATACTGTTGAGTTGGATGATCAACCATGATCATAATAAATGGCTGAACCAGCATTGCTGGTTTTATTTTTCTCTGTCAGTGCGGGCGACACGGTGGCTCAGTGGTTAGCACTGCTGCCTCACAGCTCCAGGGATCCGGGTTCAATTCCCGCCTCGGGCAACTGTCTGTGTGGAGTTTGCATGTTCTCCCTGTGTCTGCGTGGGTATCCTCCGCATGATCTGGTTTCCTCCCACAGTCCAAAGATATGCAAGTTAGGTGAATTGGCCATGCTAAATTGCCCGTAGTGTTGGGTGCAGCGGTAAAATGTAGGGGAATGGGGTCTAGGTGGGTTGCTCTTCAGAGGGTTGGTGTGGACTTGTTGGGCCGAAGGGCCTGTTTCCACACTGTAGGGAGCCTAATCTAATCTAAAAGGCTTAAAGCTTGCAGGGAAAATAAAGACTGACACTAAGAGTTTCTATAGGTTCATGAAGAGAAAGAGATTAGTGAAGACAAATGTAGGTGCCCTACAGACAGAAACTGGGGAAGGTAAAATAGGCGACAAAGAAGTGGCTGAGCAACTGAATACATACTTTGGTTATGCCTTCACAAAAGAGGACACAAATCAGATACCAAAAGTATTGGAGAATGCAAAATTTAGACAGAGGGAAGAACTGAGTAAGATCATTATTAGTAGAGAAATGGTGCTGAGAAAATTGAGGAGATTGAAGGCAGATAAATCCCCAGAGCCTGATAATCTACATCCCAGAGTACAGTACTTAAGGAAGTGGCTCTAGAAATAGTGGAGGCATTGCTGGTCATCTTCCAGGATTCTATCAACTCTGGAAGAGTCCCTGCAGATTGGCAGGTAGTTAATGTTACTCCAATATTCATAAAGGGAGGCAGAGAGAAACTAGGGAATTATAGACCAATAAGCCTAACATCGCTAGTGGGGAAAATTCTCGAATCTGTTATCAAAGACATTATAGCAAAACATTTAGAAAGCAATGGCAGAATCAGACAGAGTCAGCATGGATTTATGAGGGGGAAATCATGCTTGACAAATATGTTGAAATTCTATGAAGATGTAACTAGTAGAGTTGACAAGGGGGAGCCAATCGGTGTTGAGTATTTGGACTTTCTGAACGTGTTTAACAAAATCCCACATAAGAAATTATTGTGTAAGATTAAAGCACATGGGATTAGGGAAAGCACATGGGATTAGGGAAAGTGTATTGAGATGGATACAAAACTGATTGGCAGAGAGGAAGCAAAGAATAGGAATTACTGGAATCCTTTTCAAATTGACTGGCAGTGACTAGTGGGGTACCACAGGGGTCGGTGCTTGGAACCCAGCTATTCACAATATATATGAATGATATGCATGAGGGAACAAAATATAACATCTCAAAGTTTGCAGATGATACCAAGATTGATTGGGAGGATGAACAGTGACGAGGATGCAGAGATGCTTCAGCATGATCTGGACAAGTTGGGTGAGTGAGGAAATCAGTGGCAGATGCAGTATAATTTGGAAGCAAAAACAAGAAGGCAGATGACTAGCTGAATGGCTATGAGTTGGCAGAGGGGAGTGTGCAATGGGACCTGGGTGTCTTTGTGCACCAGTTGCTGAAGGTAGGCATGCAATTGCAGCAGGTGGTAAAGAAGGCAAATGGTATGTTGTCCTTCATTGTGAAAGGTTTTGTGTCCAGGAGCAGGGACATGTTGTTGCAGTTATTCAGAGCCTTGGTGAGGCTATACCTAGAATATTGTGTGCAGTATTGGGCTCCTTTTCTGAGGAAGGATGCTCTTGCCGTCGGGCGTGCAGTGAAGGTTTACCAGGTTGATTATAGGAATGGTAGGGCTGATGTATGGAGAGAGATTGATGAGGTCATGATTGTTTTCGCTGGACTTTAGACAAGTGAGGGGGGAATCTCATAGAGACTTAAAAATTTCTAACACGACGAGGCAGGGTAAATGCAGGGAGGATGTTCTCAATGGTGGGTGCGTCCAGAACTGAGGTCATACTCTGAGGATTCTGGGTGGACCATTTAGGATGGAGGTGAGACATTTCTTCATCCAAAGAATGGTGGGCCTTTGGAATTCATTACCACAAGAAATAGTTGATCCCAAAACATTGAATGTATTCAAGGGCGGCTAAGTATAGCACTTGGGGCCAAAAGTTATGGGGAGAAAGCAGGATTAGGCTATTGAGTTGGACAATCAGCCAAGGTCGTGATGAATGGCGGAGCAGGCTCAAAGGGCCAAAAGGCTACCTCCTGCTGCTACCTTCAATATTCCTATGTAAAGTGCTCAATGACCTACTCTGCTCCAATTTTTTTTACATTTCCAGCCTGTTTCCCATAACTCTAAAATCCCTAGTGGATCAAATATTTATCAATGTCTGCCTCCACTAATCCTAGGTTAGAGAATTTTAAAAGATTAATAACCAATTATTTTCTTCTGTCTTCAATGGGAGACCCTTTGAAACTGTCCTCCTAGTTCAGATCTCTTCCATGAGAGGAAAGATCTTTCAGCAACTACCATGTCAAGCCTGTTTAGAATCAGTATATTTCAGTGCGCTCACCTCTCAGTCTTCTAAACTCCAACGTATATATGTTTTTTGGTATTCCTTTTTATCAAGCAATTATCTGCAAAAGAAATCGTGGGCTTTGCAACTGTTTATGAAAAATAATTGCACAACATAAACAGATTTTTGATAATTTTTCTTTTATTTCTATGGTTATCTTGAATTTGTGTCCTTACATTTCCATTTACGTATCCAGTGTTCACATTCTTTAATTAGTTAGCTTACTGCAACCCTTCCTCACCTGGAACACCTCAATTAGGTCATTCTTTCATACGTTTCCCATCATTGAATAAAGCCCCAAATTCTCAACTCTTAATAACATCCTTCTCAATTACAACTGAATCTTTTTGTTTGCATTTATCTCTTTGTTGAATATGGTGTCTCTAGTACAAAGGCCTTTTTTTAATATCCTTATCCATTTGTCCAGGGAACACTAATAATAATCTGCAAATTAAGGTCCCTCAAGTCCGTTTAAATGATATTATTTGGTTTTTTCAATCTATTTCATTTTATGGCATAAAAATAGCTCCTTTAACTATGTCCCACTGCAGTCTTTCACTGTCCTCATAATGATTGCTGTATCTCCTTCCCACGTGGCCTTACCTTTCCATTCTCCAATCAATGTTTTCTTCTAAGGAGTACACTTAAAACAATGCAAGTTGGCACTATATTGTACTTCAACCACATTTTGGAAAATATTATGTACCAGGAAATGATATGTAGATCAGTCCATATTTATTTATTTTGCTGTTTTTAATTTGTACTTTTTAACAGTTGATAATGATTCAGTTAACAACCCAAAATGTTGATTCAGAATTTGTAGTTTTAAGCATAGAATCCCTACAGTGTAGAAACAGGTCATTTGGCCCAGTAAATCCACACGACCCACCAAAGAGTTACCCACCCAGACCCATTCCCCTACTATCCTATATTTACCCCTGACTGATGCACCTAACCTACACATCCCTGAACACTATGGGCAATTTAGCATGGCCAATTCACCTAAACTGCACATTTTTGGATTGTGGGAGGAAACCGGAGCCCCCAGAGGAAACCCACGCAGACACGGGGAGAATGTCCAAACTCCACACAGACAGTTGCCCGAGGCTAGAATTGAACCCGGGCTCCTGACGCTGTGAAGTAGCAGTGCTAACGACTGTGCCGCCCAAATCAAAGTCTTCAAGATTTTAACATAAAAAGACAGGGTAGATAATGATGGCAAAGCTGTTAACATTTACTGGCTTATGCATAAAATAGACATAAGCTTCTGTCATCTGCACGCACTCAGTTATACTCAGAAATCAGTACTTACTGCTTGTGATATTCTGTTACACAGAGTGTACTGTTGTGTTCTACTTTTTAAACATTAGGCATAAAAACAATCGAAAAGATTAAAATTGTTCAATGTGTTGTGATTGACCTTTTTTAAAACCGCCTTCTAAGTCATTATTATTGCTGCAAAATCTCTTCAGCGCTGAAATACTAAATTTACGAATGTGGAGTGTCATTCTGTAAAACATTTTAAAACTTTTGTCTTTCAAACTTTATTTATGGGATTTTTGCATCCACTTAATGCCATCTGTAGGTCCCAATTTTAGTTTTGTTTTTTGGAAATTAAAATTAATAAATTACATTCCATGCTTTTTAATCTGGTTTATCTTCAGTCTAGAGGAGAAAGTGAGGACTGCAGATGCTGGAGATCAGAGCTGAAAAATGTGTTGCTGGAAAGCGCAGCAGGTCAGGCAGCATCCATGGAGCAGGAGAATCCTGCTTTTCCAGCAACATATTTTTTATCTTCAGTCTGCCTGATTGGCTACTTCATGACATGACTGTTGTTGGATGGCATTTTACTCCCTATAATTAATGGCAAGTGCAAAATCATGTTGGAATTCTACACTGACCACTATTCTGGGCCATTATTTATGATTATTTTATTGTTGTTTGCTTGCTTTCCCAATGTTAATTGTGACTTGTAATTTCTGATCATCGAATTTCAAATTCAGTTTGATTTTTGTGCTGGATTTGCTTTTGGCCAAATTTTTTTTTAAATGGTAATTACTGTATACAGGCTATTAGCATTTTGTAAGTCTTTCAGATGAATTCATAGGAGAAAGTGAGGTCTGCAGATGCTGGAGATCAGAGACGGAAATGTGTTGCTGGAAAAGCGCAGCAGGTCAGGCAGCATCTAGGGAACAGGAGAATCGACGTTTCGGGCATTAGCCCTTCTTCAGGAATCAGATGAATTCATAGTCCTGTTCGGAAATTTTATTTTTAATAAATGTACAGTAATTGCTGTTTTTTCTGTTGAAGATTTCTTAACTCTTCTTTAAACTTCTGTGGAAGTTATTGTGGGATGTAAAGCCAGCACTTATTGCCTAATCCCTAATTACCCCTTGAAGTGAGGGGCTTGTTAGGTCATTCCAGAGGGCAGTTCAGAGTCAACCACATTTGTGTGTCTGGGCTCACATCCAGGCCAGTTCAAGTTAAGATGGAAAATTTCTTTCCAAAAGATCATTAGTGAACCAGGTGGGTTTTTATAACAATTTGTGATAGTTGTTGTTGTCACCATTACTGAGGTTAGTTTACATTGTCATCAACCATGGTCAGATTTAAATGGACGTTCTGTCTTGCTCAAACATTCCATGCACAAAAATCAGCGTGCTGATGCATTGGCTTCGCATCCACGAGCTGCTGTCATGCACAGGCCTCAGAGGGTCATGCTGCAGAAGAAATGATAAAAGGGAACGTTAATTTGATCCTGTATCCCCACAGGATTAACGTGGCCTCTGGCTGACTCGCTTGATAATATTACCACTTTACCACCATCTCCCCATTGTTAATTAATTTTTCCTTGTCAGCAATTTTCCTAAAATTAATTGAGAATTTACACACTTAGTCAAATGATAGCTGATTAGATTTAAAAGTGTTTTGTGAAGTCTTGCTCAGTATTCACATTTTCAAAACAGCTAATAACTTACTATTGACAAGCTGCTTGCTTAGCACCGTGTTGTAATTGGTTAATGTTAACAAGCTTGTATAATTATAAATGTAGAAAGGTTATTTTATATTTCAGTCTTTAAAAATTGTCTTTGTTCTGTTCTGACATGAAATCGTGGATGAATGTATAATTCACAGAAAACTCCCCATATGTTGATGTTCATTTGCTGTATCAGAAATGTTACCTACAGATAGTTCTCCTATAACATGGTCATTGTGTTTCTGTGCAGTGTTGTTATAGAAAATCGTGCAATAGAAGTAATGGGGCCTATGGAAAAAACTGGGTTAGGGACTCCAGTTTAATGAACCTTCCATTCCTAGTCAGTTACAGGAATGTCAAGTTGTTACAAGCGAAGTTTCCCAATGTATTGTTGTATTCCCAACTCCTCGTGGACTTTATCCAGGATTTGTGTCTCTTCCATTAAACTTTATAAAATTTCCAGAAGTGTTTTTGACACAAGTAAAATGTCTTTTTTTTGAGGTGCTGTCTAAAGTACTGGGATGGTGTGAACAGCTGGAGGTTTTGATTGGTCTTGGGCTTTGGAGAGAATGAGGGGTTGAGACAGTCAGATATCCCCCCTCCCCAAAATAAAAATTGGAGATCGGGTGAACTTGGATCAGGCATAACTTGGGATGGGTAGGATGGGAAGAGATGAGGGTGGCCAGTAGTCCGTCCTTAATTTCACACCTTATGCGCGCGCACGCACGCACACACCCTCTCTTGTAAAATCGCCATGTGTTGAAGCTTCAGATAGCCAGCAACTGAGCCTCTGCTTAACAAAAGGCCCTGCTTATCCTCCAACACTCGCTGGACATGACTGTATTTGCATCTTCTTTTTCTCCTCCCTCGCCCTCACTCTTGCTCTCCATCTCTCCATGTGGTGTCAAAATTGTGTCACGGAGAAAGTAAGGACTGCAGATGCTGGAGAGTCAGAGTCCGAGAGGGTGACATTGGAAAAGCACAGAAGTCAGGCAGCATCTGAGGAGCAGGAAAGTCTTCATCAGGAATGTGGGGGGAGAGGGAGTGATGCAGGGTGCAGGGCAGAGGGCTGAGAGATAAAGAGAAGTTTGAGGGTGAGGTTGGGGCAAGGGAGTTGGAAAGGTGATAGGTGGTGCTAGTGAGGGTTATTCTGTTAGGTCGGTGGTGGGGGTGGAGTGGATAGGTCAGAGGATGATAGAAAGGTCAAGAGGGCAGTGTCGTGTTGGAGGAGTGCATCTGGGATGAGATGGGGTGAGGGAAGATTTGGAAACTAGTGACGTTGATGTTGATGCCATGTGATTTGAAGGGTCCCAAGGCAGAAGATGAGGCATTTTTTCTTCAATTGTCGGGTGGCTTGGATTTGGCGGTGGAGGTGACCCAGGACTTCATGTCCTTAGGGGGGAGTGGGAGGGGGTGTTGAAGTGGTCAGCCATAGGGCGATGGGTGTGTTTGGTGTGCATGTCCCAGAGATGTTGACTGAAGTGCTTCACGCATTGGTGTCCTGTCTCCCCGATGTAGAGGAGACCACAGCGAGAGCAATGAACATAGTACATGAGGTGAGTGGAGGTGCAGGAAAATCTATGCTGGATATGAAAAGATCCTTTGGGCCCTTGGTTGGAGGTGAGGGAAGAGCTGTGAGCGCAAGTTTTATACAGGAGTTCTCCAGAGACATTACCAATCACATGACTGTCCTCACTTCAAGGACAGTGTCCACCTCTAATCTCAACTCCAGCTCTACACCAGTCCCCAGACCTGTCAAGTTTTTACCATTCCCCCAGATCTCCCTCTCACTTCAATAAAAGTCTCACCTTCATCCCAGTATGCTCCCAGGTCAACAAATTCCGCACGTGCTACGACATTGAACTTGTCTTTCACCCCCTCCATCTCTTTTTCAATTGTGACTCCCACCCACCCTCTGACGACCCCTTCTCCCGTCTCCAAAATAGTCCATCGTCTTGGACACCCCATGTGGGCTGCTTACACACCCTCAACTTCTATCTCCAACTGCCACAGTGACATTGACTGCCTCAAACTGTCCTCTCCTCTCACTCACTCCAACCTCTCACTCTTGCAACACGCAGCCCTCACTCCCTCCACTCCAACCCCAACCTCACCATTAAACCTTCAGACAAGAGGGGGCACAGTGGTGGTTTGGCGCACTGACCTCGACATCACTGAAGACGGGCACCAACTCAGGACACCTCCTCCTACTGCCCCCTCAACTATGATCTCACCTCCCATCACCAAACCATCATCTCCCTCATGTCATAACCTCATCACCTCAGGGGGTCTCCCATCTACAGCCTCCAAACTCATAGTTCCACCACCCCGCACTGTCCGGTTCTACTTCTGACCCAAAATCCACAAACCTGACTGTCCCAGTCGACCTGTTGCCTCCATCTGCCCCAACGAACATATCTCCTGCTATCTCAATACTGTCCCGTCCCCCTTTGTCCAGGAACTTCCCACATCCCTCTATCTCCTCCATGACATTTGTTTCCCTGGCCCCCAACGCGTCATCCTCACCATGGACATGCAATCCCTATACATGGCCATCAGCCATGGCGAAGGCCTCCAACCCTCCTTTCCTTTCTCTCCTGCTGACCCAACCAGTACCCCTCCACCGATGCACTCATTCAATAGGTAGAACTGATCCTCACCCCCAACAACTTCTCCATCAAATCATCCCACTTCCTTCAGATCAAAGGGACCATGGGCACCCATACGGGCCCCAGCTATGTCTGCCTCTTCATAGGATATGTGGAACAGTCAATCGTCTGCAGTTACACTGGCACAACCCCCCCCCCCCCCCCCCCGCCCGCCAACCTTTTCCTCCACTACATTGATGACTGTATTAGCACCACCTCGTGCTCCCATGAGGAGGTTGAACACTTCATAATTTTCATGAACACCTTCCACCCTGATCCCAAGTTCACCTGGACAATCTCGGACACCTCCCTCCCCTTCCTGGGCCTGTTAGTCTCTATTTCTGGCGACCAATCAACACAGACATCTATTTCAAATTCACTAACTCCCACGGCTACCTGGACCCCACCCCGCCCCGTAAAAAACGTAATCCCTTATTCTCAATTCTTCTGGCTGCACCATATCTGCTCCGAGGAGGAACAATTCCATTTAGTACCTCCCAGATGGACTCCTATTTCAAGGACTGCAATTTCCCCTCCCACGTGATCAACAATGCCCTCCAGCGCGTACCAACCATTTCCTGCACCTCTGCCTTTGAACCCCACACTTCCAACCTCAACAAGGATAGAACCCCCCTCGATCCTCACCTTCCACCCACTAATCTCCAAATACAGCGCATTATCCTCCGCCATTTCTGCCATTTACAATCAGACGTCACTAGAGATATATTTCCCTCCACAACCCCATCTGTGTTCTGCAGAGACCATTCCCTCTATTACTCCCCCATTAGGTCCATGCCCTCCAACAACCCACCCTCCAGTCCTGGCACCTTCCCTTACTGCCACAAGAGGTGTAAACCTACAGCCACCTGGACTGCACCACCTTCCACTCCTGTAAAAGCATTATCCCTTACTCCCAGTTCCTCCACCTCTGCTATGTCTGTTCCCAGGTGGAGCGAGCAGTTCCACTCAGGACATCCCAGATGGCCTCCTGTTTCATTAACCACAGTTTCCCCTCCCATGTGATCAACAATGCCCACCAGTGGTTCTCCTCCACTTCCTGTACCTCTACCATTGAACCTCACAACAAGGATAGATTCCCCCCACTCCAGTCCTCATCTTTCACCCCACTAACCTCCAGATACAAAGAATTATCCTCCGCCATTTCTGCCACCAACAATCAGTCCCCACCATCAGAGATATATTTCCCTCCCCACTCATATCTGTGTTCCACAGAGACCATTCCCTCCAGGACTCCCTCATTAGGTACTTGCCCCCCTTCATTCCCAGCACCTTCCCCTGCCACTGCTAGAATGTGTAAAACCTGCATCTTCACCCGCCCCCCCACCTCTGTCCAAGGCCCCAAAGGATCTTTTCATATCCAGCAGAGATTTTCCTGCACATCCACCCACCTTATCTACTATGTCCATTGCTCTCGATATGGTCTCCTCAACATTGGAGAAACAGGACACCAACTCTCGGAGCGTTTTAGGCAACATCTCTGGGACATGCGCACCAAACAAGCCCATCGCCCTGTGGTTGACCACGCCAACTCCCCCTCCCACTCCCCCAAGGACATGCAAGTCCTCGACCACCTCTACTGCCAAATCCAAGCCACCTGACAACTGGAAGAATGTCTCATTTTCCATATTGGGGCACTTAACCCACACGGCATCAACATTAACTTCACTTTCCAAATCTGCTGTTTTTCCCCCCTCACCTTATCCCAGGTCCACCCCTCCAACTCAGCACTGCCCTCTTGACCTCTCCTAACTGTCCATCTTCCTTCCACCTATCTGCTCCACCCTCCCCACCAACCTATCACAATTAGCCCCACCTACATCCAACTGTCACCTTCCCAGCTACCTCCCCTGACCCCATCAGCCCCAACCCCACTCTCCTGTTTATCCCTCAGCCCAGTCTTCCCACCCCTCCCCCACATTCCTGATGAAGGGCTTATGCCCAAAACATTGACTCTCCTGCTCCTTGGATACTGCCTGACCTGCTGTGCTTTTCCAGTGCCACACTTTTCAACTCCCACAATTGCTTCATGCCAAAGCTAAACCCATAGTGCATAGACATGCATAGTCTGCTGAATGGAGATTACAATAAAGTAATATATTTGACATTTTTACAGACAAACACTTAGTTCACCATAAATGCACATCTTGCACTTCACTGTACAAGCTTCAAAATATTTTGAGTATTCAACTCTGCACTTGATGAAGACAGCTCACTTTTTAAAATAATACACTAAACAACTGGCATTTCTATTTAGTTAATTTTGTGATGCAAGAATTGCAGAATAACGATTTGAAAAATAAGTAGCTATCTTTGACACGTAAGCAATAGAAATATTTAGATTTCTTTTCCCACAGGTATTGGAACTAGAAGGTGAAAAGGGAGAATGGGGATTTAAAGCACTCAAACAAATGATTAAAATCAACTTTAAGTTGGTAAGAACATTGATTGTAATGTTACTTGGAACTATCATGGAAACTTCTTCTAGTCATGCTAATTGTATTTTAAAGATAAAGTAATTTCTCTTTAAATATGAAAGTGCTAAAATAATTGATATATTCATTAAATTGCCTTTATTTCATTGCTTAATGTATTTCTTTGGATTACTTGTTTCTTTGTATCTGACTGCTTAAATAATTATTACATGTAGTTTCTAATGTAATTTCCAATTAAAGTCACAAATAGAAAATGATTGAGCACTGTACTATAGGGTAACTATCCAGAAATGATGAACCGATATAAACAGCTGCTAACATACATCCGGAGTGCAGTCACAAGGAATTATTCAGAAAAATCCATCAATTCCATCCTTGATTATATATCCACTTCTAAACAGGTATGCATTTGAAACTGATCTGCTGAAACTTTGTTATTGGTTTTGATATTGAACTTGTTGTTTTATAATTGTACATTTAGGTCATTTTCTGCCACAGTTATGGAAGAAATTGTGAAAAATCAGTAGAATTTAAATATGTTTAAATATAAATATTAAATGCAAATCTTCAGTCGATTCTCCTTTCAAGCAATGAATGCAAAAACATTCTTGAATGCACTTAGCACCTTTATACATTGGGTCTGTAAAATTGGCAGTCAATGTTTGCATCACTTCTTATAACTGGACAATGGTAAGTGGGGAATGGCCATAACGTGAAGTTATTTGAGAGAAGGAGAAAAAATTTTAAAAGATTCTCCATGTATGTTTGCCATAATCTGCATAAGCTTCAAAATAAATAAATTGGGTCCGGAATTCAATGATTTAACTATAAAATGCCTTTCATCCAAAGGAAAAATCCCAAGGCACTACACAAAAGTATAATTGGACAAAAAATAAAACTACCAAACCAAAGAAAGCTGTATTAGGAGGTGTCAGCAGAGGTAAAACAAACAAATGGGTGTTAAAGCAGGAGCATGAAGTGAAGAGGGATTTCAAGACTGGGGACACATTTTTAAGGTGAGAGGAGAGAGATTTTAAGAAGACATGAGAGGCAGATGTTTTGCACAGAGGGTGATTCGCTTATGGAATGAACTTCCTGAGGAAATGATGGATGCAGGTACAACTACAATGTTTAAAAGACAT
Source organism: Chiloscyllium plagiosum (assembly GCF_037043375.1). Classification (NCBI taxonomy): domain Eukaryota; kingdom Metazoa; phylum Chordata; class Chondrichthyes; order Orectolobiformes; family Hemiscylliidae; genus Chiloscyllium; species Chiloscyllium plagiosum. Next base: position 21,196,024 of record NW_028270177.1, read on the forward strand.
TTTGATAGGTACATAAATAGTAAAGGTTTGGAGGGATGTGGGCCAGGAGCAGGCAGGTGGGACTAGTTTACTTTGGGATTATGTTTGACATGGACTGGTTGGACTGAAGGGTCTGTTTCCATGCTGTATGACTCTGAGAGGTTAAGACATAGAAGATTGAAGGTACAGTTACTAATGTTTGATTGAAAAGAGTCAGCAATGCAAAAGAGGCTAAATATGGAGAAAATGCAGAGTTATCAAAGTTGTAGGGCTAGTCAAGGTTATAGATGTGGGAAGGGAAAGGCCATGAGGGTTTTAACACTATAATGCAAAGTTTAAATTGGAGACTTTGGGAGACAGGGAGCCAATGTAGCTCAGTGAGCATAAGGTTAATTGTTGAAGATCTTTGTGTGGAATGGGTCACAGGGAGCAAGAATTTTGGATGTGCTGAAGTTTATTAAGGATGGGAGGCTAGCCAGGAGAGCATTAAAACAATTGAGACCGGGGCTAAGATAAACATGGATGAAAGTTTCATCCATGGAGAGAAAGAGAATAGAATTGCTCATAAGAGTATGGAGTCTAACATGATTGCCAAAGCCAATGAATGCTGTATTGTGGCAGTTAGTGAGATTGGATGTCAGATAAACAGTCTGACAACACAACGGAGCAAGTATTATCAGGTGCTGTCAAATGTCAAAATGTCGAATGGACTTGAATAGTGTATGAATGAAATGAAGCCTAATGTAATATTTTGACCTCTGTGTCATGAAGTAGGTAACATGAATTGCAAAAGTTGATTTTTTTTTTCATTTGCTGCATGACTTACTTTATACTGAAGTCATATACAAGCAAATGTGTACTTTTGAAAAGTTAAAAGATAAGTTGTTTGCAATCAGCAAAAGTTTTATCAGTAATTTACGCTTGCATCTGTCTCAACAGTGTAAGTCTAAATATGTTGACTCATTTAGTCCTCTAGAGCTTTGTTTAGCCAAATACATATGTGCCATCAGGATAGAGAAAAGATGAAGAACTTGTCCCGTGCAAATATTGCATATGACTTGTGTTTTTCACTCTTTGCTGAAACCTAATTTTAGAGTTAATACTTTAGATATAACTAGGTTTAACTTGAAATCTGAAATGCTCAAAAGACTGAATTTATTTTTGCAACAACACAAATAAATTCAGGGATTTTTCCAGGATTTCTGATCCTGATTGCTGTCCAATGACAATTGCTAAAAAGACGTGCATATCTTTTCGGGGTTAACTGTGATGTTTTTCCACTGTTGAATAGCCTGCCAACATTTCCCACTCAAAGAGCAGCTATTTAGGAGAGATTTGGGGGCACTTTTAGCAGCTGTGGAATGATATGCCAACCATTCTCTCAAAACCAGGAATATAAATTTGGTTTTCGCATACTTTTAAAACAATGTTAATAGATAAATTATACAAATACCATAAATGTATCTGCTGTACTTGTGTAATTACACAATGTTCATTTATGTCCTGTTTTTAGTATGCTTTCAAATTTGTGAGCTTCAAATGTATCCAGTTATGTTTCTTTTAACCTGCTACACTATTTTCATAGATTAATCAAGCACTTCAGCTTGTCAGCAGATGCCAACTTTTTCGTGAACTTTTCTCTCTTATAAAACTTATTATTTAAAATGTTGAGTGTTCTCGTGCTATATGGAACTTGTGGAACTTGCAATTTTTCCTATGATATTTTTAACTTGAAAATCAACAGCAACATGTCCTTCAAAAAGGGACGTTATGAGGACCTCCTCAGTGTTCCTTGAGTTTGAGTGTAATTCAAGATTTTCATTCTTTTATATCTTCAAACAAGCGCAATAGTACCTACCTCTCTCTCTGAGAAATAGCTGGAGAAACTTAGCAGATCTGGCAGGATCTGTGGAGAGAAAGCAGAGTCAGTGTTTCAGGTCCAGTGACCCACTTCAGAACTGTGTTCTGAAAGGTTAATTGCTTTCTGTCCATGGATGCTGCCAGCGCTGCTGATAAATGAAACAAATACTGATATAGAGGGATAAATGTTGTCCATGACACCAGCAGAACACTTGTGCTGCTTTTTGAATTGTGCCTTACCATCTTATACATCCATCTGAAAAAGCAGATTGGTTTCCTTTAAATGTCTTATCTGTAAAAACACACTTTCTCACAAATTGCACTGAATTTTCAATCTGGGTTAGCTGCTGTAGTCCCAATTGTAGCTCAAACCTTGGGTCAGAAGTAAGAATTCTGAGTCTCGTTAAGATTTCAGTTCTCCGAAGCACCACATCAGCTCCTGATCATTTTTATTTCCAAACTTTTTCTCAGTGTCTTTCTCTTTTACATTGTGAACCAAACAGAAAATGTGGAAACAGTGATAGTTGCTGACTCAGTAAACAAATCAAGTTTTAGAATTTCTTAAGCAGCAAATCAGTTAATATATAGTAAAATCATGGGCGGCACGGTGGCACAGTGGTTAGCACTGCTGCCTCACAACGCCAGAGACCTGGGTTCAATTCCCGCCTCAGGCGACTGACTGTGTGGAGTTTGCACATTTCTCCCCGTGTCTGCGTGGGTTTCCTCCGGGTGCTCCGGTTTCCTCCCACAGTCCAAAGATGTGCAGGTCAGGTGAATTGGCCATGCTAAATTGCCCGTAGTGTTAGGTAAGGGGTAAATGTAGGGGTATGGGTGGGTTGCGCTTCGGCGGGACTTGTTGGGCCGAAGAGCCTGTTTCCACACTGTAAGTAATCTAATCTAATCTAATAACCCAGCCAATTCAAATGTTCTGTAACAATAACATAAAAATGATAATGCTGTCCACCTCACAACTATTTCTGAAAATTAACTAATGGAAGATTTAGCTATCAGCAATAGGGTTGGTATTTTAACACTCAGATATCACTGGATGCTTGTGTGAAGCTGACATGTCTGCCTTCTGAAAATGTAATCTTCAAGATGCCTCAAAAGTTCAAAATAATTGCTTGTCCACAATGTTCCACATTTTGTTCTTTGCCATATCTTCAGTTTGTTGCAGAATTTCTCACACTGCACTCAGCTGTTTTCTTTACTGCACATACTTAAGTTTGTGTTGCAAGAAAATAGGGCAAGATAATTTTACTGTGGAGTATTTTAGGTATTATCATAGAGCTAGAGTGGAGAGGTTTTAACCTGCGTTTGTTTTTTACATTGTGTGACTGTGACATTCTGGCCTTAAAACCATAAAAGTTCACTACTTTCATATTTTCTTTGCACTTTTTCCCAGCCAAAACTCCATGTGTCATTAATTACTGTGATAAGAGTACCAACAAATTCTCATTACAACTCAGAAGCATTCTCTCCTAAATAGGAATAGGAGGGAGAGTGTAGAGGAAGGAAGCATTCTAGGAAACTTTAATGTTCTTCTCCAATTATTACTCTTTCAATTTTATTTTGCCTACTTTTTATATTTTATTTGCATTTCAGTTTTATTTCTGAACTGGATTTTTTTTTTGTGATGTCCTCCTTTTCTGAACCTTTTTTTAAAACTTTTTCTGTTTTGTCACATTACTTTTCTTCCCATTTTAACATCTTTCTGTCCTTTTCACATTTTTATTTCTATCTCCTCCTTCCCCTTCCCTTTTTTTTCCTCCCTTACCTGCCCTCTCCGGAACCTGTTGCATCTACCTTGTTCAAGCAGCAGAAGTCGATGAAGAGGCAGGGTAGCAACGGGGGAATCGCAGAAACGGACCTGAAAGCTTGCTTTGGAGGGGAAGCTGAATCCAAGGTCAGAAAAAGATTTGCATAATGTCAGGAGACAAAGATATGGACCAAAATCTAACATCATTGCTTGCTGTTCACTTTTTCTTGTCCATGGTGGAGGGATTAAATAAATCTGAGCTATGTTAATCTTCATTAGTTTGCCCTCCAGGTGTATATAGGTGCAGACATGGGAATTGTGGGAATTAAAAGTGAGCAAGCACATTTGAACTGTTTTGCAGTTTCTAGACCTTTATGCCATGATAATTCCCACGTTTTGTGTGTTGGTGTAGGTCTCCTAGTTGTTCAAGACAGTTAAACCTGTTGTGCTCTAGTGATAGTGTGAAAAGGAAGTTCTCAAACTTTTTACCACCATCAATAAAGCATACATTTACACAGAAGGGAAACTTCCATGAGAAAAATGTATGGTGTTTACTGAGAGGGATGCATTAAATCAATTGAAATGTAAATGTACTAGTTTTCTGCCTCTAGTATGACCTATCATTTTCTCATGATGCAATGTTAAAGAAAACTTCGGATCCTCAGAAAATGTATCAAGAACTGAATATTCTTAACAAGGTTTTGCAACTCCTACAAAAGCTGTTATTTATTAAAACTCAATTTTCCTCTAAATTAGACAATAATATTCATTTTAGCACCCTTTCCAAATGAGAGAAAATTCTTCTAATAGGAGCAATGAGCTGATATTGAGAGTAAGATTTTTTTATTAAGAAAACTTAGGACTAGCAATGAATAGACCCATTACTGAAGTCTGGTACCTGGTGTAAAATTGCACCTTGCGCATGGGGTGATAGATTATATGGTTTTACGAATGATTGACAGAATCTGATCATAACAACAATGAGTGCTAGTTGCAGCGCCAGTGTACAGGTTTAAATGTGTTTAAAGGAAAAAATGGCCTTTTCTCATTTTACACTCATATACTTCATAATAATCAGTTTTACAGACCCAATGTAGGCACAGGGGGCCAAATGGCCTTCTCCTGTGCTGTAATCATTCAGATTTTAACATTTAGTCCATGCTTATAGCTTTTCAGCTTGTGAACCAAATCTGATCTTTTCCACTTTTAATTAGGATTATGGTCCAGGCTAAATAAACAATAACCCTTATCAATTTCTGGGGGTGGGCTGTAGCTTTATTAAAACTTTGCTTTACTCGCAGATGGATTTGTTGCAAGAATTTTATGAAACTACACTTGAAGCTTTGAAAGATGCAAAGAATGATCGATTGTGGTTTAAGACAAACACGAAGGTACTTACAGTCTTTTTGTTATAGTTAAAAATCTTTAAACCCTGATCAATTTAATACTCTGAGCAAAGCAACTGTGATATTCAATTAACAAAGATATTATTTGTTTTCAGCTTGGCAAGCTGTATTTGGAAAGAGAAGAATTTGGGAAACTACAGAAAATATTACGCCAGCTCCACCAATCATGTCAGGTAGTCGGACTTCCCTTGCAAAATCCGAGGAATAGTAATGATCTGAATTAAGTGTTTAGTTGTTTTTCATAACAGTAGTCTTTTGACCTGGTACGTTTACAGAAATTTCAAATTCAGATTGAAAGAGTGAAGACCGAGTCACACAAAAGCATTTTAGCGTTCGGCAAAGATAATTATATATGCCTGACTAATGAGTTGACCCAAGTGGAGTGGGCAAAAATAAGGGCAGGACAGTTTAAGAACAGTGGCAAATGTTTAAGGAGAAACTAAATACCTCTCAATTTAAGTATATTCCTGAGAGGAAGAGGAAATTGTGAAAAGTCATCCAGGGCTTAACAAGGAAGTCAAGGATAACATAAAAGCAAAAAGTAGGACATACCATGCTGCAAAAGTTAGTGGCAATCTGGGAGAACTTTAAACATCAGTAAAATGTTACTAAAATGAAATCTAAAGAGCTAAAATGAACTACAAAAGAAAACTAGCAGAAAACATGAGCAGTGATGCCAAAAACTTCAAAAGTATATAAAAGGAAGAGAATAATGGTAGTATATGTTGGCTCTTTAGAGAAAGAAAATGGTGAGGTAATAATGGAAAACTCAAAACTGACAAAGGCATGGCACTAAACCAATATTTTGTCTGTTCCATTGTGGAAGATAATTTCTTCTCAAAAAGTGCAATTAATGCAGAGGAGCTTGGTGAAATTACTATAACTAGAGAGAAAGTATCAAGTAAACTAATGGGAATTAAAGGCAGATATATCCCCAGGGCCTGATGGCCTGCGCCCGTGGGGTATTAAAGGAGGTGGCAGCAAAGATGGTGGATGGATTAGTTATGATTTTGCAAAATTTCCTGAATTCTGGAAAGGTACTAGTGCAAATGTGACCCCTTTGTTTTAAAAAGAAGATAGGCAAAAATTTGGAAGCTGTAGACCCGTTAGTTCGACCTCGTTAGTAGGGAAATTGCTGGAATCAATCATAAAGGTGGAGATAACTGAACACTTGGAAAAATAAAGCTCAATTCACCAGTGTAAGCACAGTTTCATGAAGGGCAAGTTGTGCTTGATAAACTTGCTGAAGTTCTTTGAGGATGTAACCGGCATGATAGACAATGAGGATCCAGTGAAAGTTGTACATCTGGACTTCCAGAAGGCATTTGACAAGGTGCTACATAAAAGACTAATCCAGAAAGTTAGATCTTGGGGGGGGGGGGAGGAGGAGGGATAGTTAAGGGTAGAGTAATGGATTAGGTAGAGGATTGACTGACTGACAGAAAGCAGAGAGTCAGTGTGAATGGCTCCTTCTGTGGATGGTGAACTTTAACAAGTGGGGTGCCACAGGGTTCAGTTCTCGGACCTCAACTATTTACAATCTATGTAAATGATCTGCAAGCAGGCTCTGTGTAACGTAGTAAAGTTCACGGATGATACTAAAATAAGTGAGAAAACAGGCAGTGATTACTAGATAAAGAGTTTACAGATGGATATTGTTTGGCTCGAAGAATGGGCCAGAAACTGGCTGGAAAAAGAGCAAATTATTATTTAAATAGGAATCGGGTTCAAAGTGCATCAGTGGAGAGGGAATTGGGTCTCTTTTTGCATTGATTGCAGAAAGTGGGTGCAGGTGCAGCATATACAGTCCGTTCTTATGTAACACGATAGTTCGGTTCTCATGCGATCTTGCATTAGAAGCAAATCACACAATAGCCATGCCATTTAAACTAACGGGGCTGGAATCGCATTATAGCCAATGCAGCTAAGGCAAGTTCACATTCTACAAATAATGATCTAAATTCTTCAATTGTGTTAAAGCCAACCTGCGTTGAAGGAACACGTTATAGCAGAACCGACTCTAATGAAGGCATTTATTGCAAAAGAATTAGATTATAAAAGTAAACAAGTGTTGTTACAATCATACAAGTTGTTGGTGAGATCACATCTAGAATATTGTGCCTAGCTCTGGTCTCCTTACTTGAGGAAGGATATAGCGGCACTGGAGGCAGTTCCGAGGAGGTTCACCAGTTTGATTTGAGGAATGAAAGGGTGTCGTATGAGGAGTGATTGAATAAATTGGGATTTTACTTGCTGAAGTTCAGAAGATTATGGGGGGGATCTGATTGAGGTATATAAAAGGGATTGATAAAGTGGATGTGGAACGGATGTTCCCCCTTGTGGGACAGACTTGAACAAGAGGGCATAGATATAACGAAAGAGGAGATTGGTTCAATACTGAGATGAGGAAAAACTAATATGTTGAGGGTTGTAAATCTGTGGAACTCACTGCCACAGAGTGTGGTGGAGGCAGAATCAATCAACAGATTCAAGAAAAGAATATATATGTTTCTGATGAAGTGCAGGATAAAGGGTATCAGGAACATGCAGGAAAGTGGAGTAGAGACTGGTCTAAGATCAGCCATATTAAATGGCGGAGTGGGCTGAATTGCTTATTCCCCTTCCTAATTTCTATGTTCTGTGTAAATGTTAAATCATCACTGGCCACTAAGTGATGCAACACTAACTTCAGGTGACTTCTTGCAGGCTAATAAATACACCTCCTACTGGGAGCTAGCCAAATTGTGAATCTCAGGTATGAACCCCTTCATGGTTATAGGCAAAAATGTATGTGCAATAATGAGTCAAATGCCCTCGAGAATTTTTTACAGCTAATTTTGGTTCCCTCCATTAGACAGAGAATTGCTGTTTTTATGTACAAATTCATTTTTTGAAAATGACATAAATAGTATTGGAAACATATCTGTGCGACATTGTATCCTATGCAATCTGAGGTGTATAATATTTGACTGTGTTGTAATGTGTTTTATCACTTATGTTTGCAATATTTCAGCTATAGGTAAAGTACAAAGTTGTATTTAAGATAGGTCAACATCAAAGTGCACAACTGGTCCTGAATTACAAGAGACTTGTTGCCACTATATTCCTTTTGACTGTGGTGTATAGTGTAAATAGATACCCATCACCTAAAACAATCTAAAATTAATCCTACAGCCTTAACCTCTACCCCTGATATTTATCTTTCTCTCCTTCAGTTATGTATCCAATTTTATCTTTAAAGCTACATTGATTTATACCTGAATCAGATTCTGAAGGGTGTATTGGATTGTCATAAGGGTTTTTCCATGTTTAAAAACAAAAATCACTCAGCCATTCTCCGTTGACAGCAACTCCCCATTCACAGGAAATAATCTTTCTGTATTTAACTAATCAAAGCTTAATTTGATTGAACTGAAGTTAAATCTTAGCTAGATCTAATGCAGTCAAAATAGTTGCATGTTTCACCTGATACTTAGAGACTGTACAGTATGAGTTCATCTGAATTATATCAGAGTGAAAATCCATAAGTGTTTAATTCCCATTCTATAACTGGATGCCTAAAACTACACACTAAAATGGTATGGTCAAATCTGTTCCTCCTTATTCCCTCTTTCTCTTACCATCTTTCCTGCTGGCTTTCTCTATTGTACTCGCAAGCTCCCTCTGTTGCATGCTCAATGTATCACCTTCTCTGCTGTGCACCTGCGCCACTTACCGCACATGCCAGTGACCTGTTAGCCTGGCATGTGCCTGCTTCCGCACTTTGATGTTTTGCCCTTCACTTCACCCGCTCACTCATTCACCCATACTATAATGTTCTTTTTCTGTGTTTAGGATTTATTTATCAGGCTGTTTAAGAATCTGTAAAAATTAACACACTATACCTAACACTGCCACCTGCACTTTTGAACTAGAGTTAAAATTTAGCCATCATATAAAACTGCACATTATTATGCCAACATTCATATGCCAACACTTCTCTGTTCTTCCCACACTCCAAACTCCCTTCCCAACAACATTTAACAGTAAAACACTCATCCTCACAGTCCTTATAATTTTGTACATTTGCTACCTAATTGCAATTCAAAGCAATTTTGTACTTTGCATTCATTGGCTAATTTTCTATTAACAGATTTTCAATTTGCCCTTGTATGAACCAAAATATATTTATTCTATCAGGATTGCATATTTTACCCTTTAAAACCATAATCTATTTTATGCATATCTTCCAGTTAAGTGTAATAGCCTTTTACTCCTCCTCAAAAAAACTTACCTTGTAATTTAGATAAGAGTGCCAGCGGAGATCTTCTAATAATTAATAAATAAAAATGAACATTATGCAGATTATTGACAAAGCCTATTTATCTGTAAGGTTGCCAACCTATTTTTCCAACCTTGCTTTTGATTAATTCGATACAATAAATTCCTGTGTATTTTCCAAGATTGTTTTTGGTATTTTATAGACTGATGATGGTGAGGATGATTTGAAGAAAGGAACACAACTATTAGAAATTTATGCCCTTGAGATCCAGATGTATACTGCACAAAAGAACAACAAGAAATTAAAAGCATTGTATGAGCAATCTTTACACATTAAATCTGCCATCCCTCATCCACTTATCATGGGAGTTATTAGAGGTGAGCATTGAAGTAATAAAATTATTGAAATTAATTTGTGGTATTTTGTTCAAATACTGTACATGTTAATTTGCTATTTCCTGTATATATGCACATGGAGTTTGTTTTCTTTTGCTCTTTAGTGAAATGCTGCACAAAAAAATGCTTACAAAACATAGTAATAAATCATTTCACTGATAATACATCTAGATTTTTGAAAGACATTTTGATTTTTAGCCAGATTTTATTTGCAGATCTCTTGTGCACTTCAAGGAAAATCAGGTACTTATAAGGTACTTGTGCTCTGTTGCAGATGCTAAGGTGAATGATTTGTTCATCATTTTTAAAGGCATTATATTTAATTTCTGTAGAAAAACAAAACCTAAAGTCCCTGAAAAATTAAATACTCAGGGAAATTTTCAGACTTGAGGGCATTTACTTTTTCAGATATTTCATTGGTTGAATTTTTTTGTGCTTTCTCCAAACTGTGATGGCTGCTTTCAAATGTTTTATATATTTCTAAAAAAATTTGATCTCCCACAATATGTTAGTCACAGACTAAAATATGGTTGTGATGCCTAGCTCGCAACTTGGCTTGTTCCTCTTAAAGCCCAGCGCTTTCATATTACCTTTGGGTATTTGGCCTACGTAGCTTCCGAGGTCATCAGAGTGATTCATTATTTCATGATAGCCATTACTAGATGGTGGTCAAAACAGCATTACGTTTTTTCGTACTTGTAACATTCTGCACGAATGTTGTAGAGTCATCTGTGACACAGTAGGCCATTGGGTCTATCAATTTCATGCTGAGAGAGAAATCCTATTAGCCCAATCAACTTGATCCCTGTAACGCAGCAGGCTAATTTTCTTGTAATGTCCATCCAATTTCCTTTTTGAGATCACTGATTTTATTTCCAGCACCTTCGTGGACAGAGGTCTTTAATTTTGTTATTAATAGACAGCAACGTCCCAATTAAGAGTGTGTAGATTCTGCTCCAAGCGATTCTACCAATGCAATCTAAAACCAACAGCTTTCAGTAGATGTGAATGATCAGTTTAAGTTCTGTTCCTTACTGGGATTACGCTGCTCTTGTAATGCACACTTTTTAACTTAAGTGGAGCACTGCAGATTTTCCAGCATCGAATTGTGTATCACAGGTTTTGTTGAAAGTGAATTGTTGGGATTTGTACTGAAAGGATGTGTATGTCATTCTCACTGCAACAAAGTGCAATATCCAGTAGGTGGCAACAGAGGCACTGACTGGGGTGGATGCTGGTGTAGTATGAAAACTCAGATCAGATCCTGAGAAGAAAGGTCCAACTTGGAATCCGTCTCTTTCTCAACATTATAAAGTTATATGGCTTACATAAATCTAATAAAGTGAGCAATATATCAAGAGCATACATTTTCAGAGTTATAACTGTTGAAATTAGATGGGCCTTCTAAATACTTCTAATTTTCACTTGTAAGGCCTGAATTTAAATCCAGTCCAGGAAACCACAATTAAAATTTTCATGGTGGCATTAAAATTGTATCTGATTTGTTGCAGAATGTGGTGGTAAGATGCACTTAAGAGAAGGAGAATTTGAAAAGGCACATACTGATTTCTTTGAGGCATTCAAGAATTATGATGAATCAGGAAGCCCTAGACGTACCACTTGCCTGAAATATTTGGTTTTGGCTAATATGTTGATGAAGTCAGGCATTAATCCTTTTGACTCTCAGGAGGTAAAATTGCACAATTAAATTCCATTTTTTTTCAATATCTTTTTAGCATATTGTTGCAGTGCTTACTAATTCTATTCTGTTTAGGCCAAACCATACAAGAATGATCCAGAGATTCTTGCAATGACAAATTTAGTAAGGTAAGTCTCTTTAGGGGAATGTAAGTTATAACTTTTTTTTCCCTGTGTAAATTGCAATCACAAATTAAATAATTTTGCAAGAAGGGCCTGATTTATAGTTTATATGTTTTCCCAATATTCCCAATTAGAATAATAATTAATGCATCTTATTGCTTTTATATTGGAAACCACAAGTTAGAGGAAATTATTGCTATCCAAGTCTGCCATTGAAGATTTCATGGGTGGGGTGGCACGGTCGCTCAGTGGTTAGCACTGCTGCCTCACAGCATCAGGGTCCCAGGTTTGATTCCAGCCTTGGGCGACTGTCTGTGTGGAGTTTGCACACACTTCCCGTGTCTGCGTGGGTTTTCTCCGGGTACTCTGGTTTCTTCCCATGCTAAATTACCATTGTGTTAGGTGCATTAGTCAGAGAGAAATGGGTCTGGGTGGGTTACTCTTCAGAAGGTCGGTGTGGACTTGTTGGGCCGAAGGGCCTGTTTCCACACTGTAGGGAATCTATCTAAGTTAGGTGAAACAAAAATTGTTGCAATTATGTGAAGTCTATTGAGCATGAAAATTCATGAATAAACTTGTGCCTGAGAGAATATCTTGGAGAAACATCTATTCATAAGATAGAATGAATAGTTATGCTTAAAGAAAGCTATTTTAACTGATGTTGGTGCATCTTCTAAGAAAGATCTCAATATAATCTCCCACTCATAGCATCTGTTTGTTTCTCAATTGATTACATTGCTCTATTATAAATTCCCTGCTTCAAGATAAATGGCCTGGCATTCTTAAATTGATATTCAGTAGTTTTAATCCATATCTCCTTAACCTCAATGAACTGAATTAATAGAATTGCAACAATAAAATAACACTTGAAATTTTGACAGTATTTTACTGAACTACTTTGTTTCACATTCATTACTAATTATATTGAGATTCGTCTGTTGCATTCTGCAAGAGTTGTTCAGAAAATATTTGACCTCATGTAGAACAAAGTAATTGGAATGAGCCAAGGCAGTTAGTCTGTCCAATTTCTAAAAAGTTGAAAATTGTACAATTCTAATACACCAGATATTCTCTAGATTGTTGATTGTAAACTATGTAAAAATGACCATTTATTGATAAATTGAAAAACAGAATAGCAAACCTGCATACCAAAATGTGTAACCTAATGCCTGCAATTAGATTTCTAGTTGGGCAAAATGTGATCTGGTGCACTTCACCTCAAGTAGGAATTTAAGATTAATTTTCATTTGAAAGGTTTCAATCCGGAAACTGTTATTGCAGCAAAAATATTTAATAGAGAATAGTAAATGTAAATAGATCATTTAGTAAATATTATAAGATCATTAGAAATAGGAAAAGGAATAGACTGTTTGGCCCTCGAGCCTGCTGTGCCGCCTCTCAGCATTAGTAAAATTAAATCACAAGGAATTCAGGGTGAGCTTACCAACTGGATACAAAATTGGCTTCAAGGTAGGAGACAGGGTGGTGGTGGAGGGTTGTTTTTCAGACCGGAGGCATGTGACCAGCAGTGCTCCGCGGGGACAGGTGCTGGGTCCACTTTTGTTTGCCATTTATATCAACAATTTGGATGAGAATTTAGGAGGCATGGTTAGTGTATTTGCAAACGACACCAAAATTGGTGGTTTAATCAACAATGAAGAAAGTTGTCTAAGATTACAAGCTGATCTTAATCAGTTGGGCTGAGAAGTGGCAGATGGAGTTCAATTTGGATAAATTGAGGTATTGTGTTTTGGTAAAACGAAAGGCAAGGCTTGGACAGTTAATGGTAGGGCCCTCTGTAGTGTTGTCGAACAGAGATCTGGAGGGTTCAGGTGCATAGTTTGCTCAAAGTTGTGTCACAGGTAGACTGTGGTTAAGAAGGAATTTAGCATGCTTGCCTTCATTGCTCAGACCATTGAATAGAGGAGTTGGGAGGTCATGTTGAGGTTGTACAGGACGTTGGTGAGGCCGCTTTTGGAGTACTGTGTGCAATTCTGGTCACCCTGCTAGAGAAAGGATGTTATTAAATTAGAGAAGGTTCAAAAAGCATTTACCAGGATGTTGCCAGGACTGGAGGATTTGAGTTACATAGAGAGGCTGAATAGGCTGAGACTTCTTTCATGAAAGCATAGGAGGCAGAGGGGTGACCTTTTAGAGGTCTATAAAATCATAAAGCGCACAGATAAGGTGAATAGCAAAAGGTTTTTTCCCTAGGTTGGGGCAATTCAAAACTATGGGCCATAATTTTAAAGTGAGGAGCGAAAGCTTCTAAAGGTACCTGAGAGGCAACCTTTTCACAGAGGGTGGTTCGCATGTGGAGTAATCTGCCAGAGGAATTGGTAGATGCCAGTACAGTTGCAACATTTAAAATTAGTTTGCACTCATAGATGAATAGGAAAGATTTAGAAAATATGGGCCAAAACTCAGGCAAGCAGAAGTAGTTTAGTTTAGGGAAACTTGGTCGGCATGGATAAGTTGGACCGAAAGGTCTGTTTCTGGGCTGTATGACTCTCTCAAGGAGCTTGACAGGTAAATAATCTTACATGTTTCGATCAGATCACCTCATTTTTCTAAATTTCCACGAGTAAACTGTTTAACCTTTACTCCTAAGGCAATCCCTGCTTACTGGGGATCATCTCAATGAACCATCTTTGAACTGACTCAAATTTAATAATATTTTTTCTGAAATGAGGGGACCAAAATTGCACATAGTACTCCAGATGTGGTCTCACCAGCACCTACTACAGTTACAGTAAGACTTGTCAGCTATTATACTCCAATCCCTCAAAATAAGGGCTGGCGTTCCATTAGCTTTCCTGATTACCTGCATTTCATGTATAAGTAGCCCCAAGTCCCTTTCTGCTTTCTGAAGTTTTTCTCCATTTAGATAATATTCTGTTGTTTTGTTCTCCCTTTCTAAATGAACAACTTCATATTTTCTCACTTTTTATACTCAATTTGCAAACTTTTTGCCCACCTATCTAACCTATCAACATCTCTCTTTAAACTGAATGTATCCCTCTCTCAACCTGCCTTTCCACCTAAGTTTTTGTTGTGTGCCTATTTGGCTACAGTAAATTTGCTTCCTTCCTCCAAGTCATTAATATATCTTGTAAACGGTTGGAATAATTTTGTTTAAAACTATAATTCAATAAATCTGACATTGTGAATGGTATAGTTACATCTGTTTCAGTTTATTGAACTATGGCTGACCTTTTACATAAAACTAAAAGCAGATATGGTCTTTTAAATGAGCTTAAAAGCCTTAATTGAGATTGGGATATTTACCAAATAATTAATTTGAGAATATTTGCCTTTGATGAATTTACTTGACTGGTCCTGTTAATGAGCACAAGAAAATAATTAAATTATGATCATTTAGAAGTCAAGGTAACTAGACAGTTTTTGCTTGAGTGCGTCACTTTGCAGCGTAAGGCACTTGTGATGGGCTGATCCCTGTGACCTGATTTGACTGTCTTAATTGATGTTCACTCAAGCCACTGCAGATATTGCTAAAAAGAGACATCAAGTCAAAGCTTTTCATTTGCATCGATTAGGACTTGTATGCAAGAAATAAAACTTAACCATTGTTGCTGCATCTTAATGCCAGTCTAGGACCAATGAATTAGTGTCGTGTGGTCATGCTGGGTAAGTTACTTCCCTTGGCTTGATCCTTTGTATCCCAGTCGTGATGAGTGCAAGACTAAATGTTTTGATTTCATGTCTCTTATTAGGAATATTTAGGTTTTGTTCTACTAAGCAATTATTTCTAATCTCTGTGTAATGAGTATAATTCTGAATCTTTATATTAACAAATGTTCCCATCTGTCTTTGATCAACTAGCTAAATAATTTGCGTGAGTAAACTTTAGGTTCAATCATCATGTAAGGACTTTCAAGTCTAGAAGTTACAAATTTTCTGTCGGCAAAATTGAGCAAAGTAATTCAAGAGATTGGCAACTTCCGGCTAATTTATATATTTTGCACATAATTTAAATGAGCAGATAACATTCTAAAACCACTATAATAGATGAAATATTATTTAATGCATTTGATTTAGGGAAAATGATCTTGTTCATGAAATTATTCCAGGACAAACATTATAATTGGGCTATACTGTATTAATACTACAGACTGGGAGGATAAAAGATCTACTTCTAAGTTCTGAAGAGGGAAAATTCAAGTTAAAGTACTTTTTTTCAGTGCCTATCAAAATAATGACATCACTGAATTTGAGAAGATTCTGAAAACCAATCACAGTAACATCATGGATGACCCTTTCATAAGGGAGCACATAGAAGGTATTGTTAAGCAAATTGTTTCTATATACATATTTCACATATCCATACTGTGAAATGCTTGTCTTTGAGTATGACTTTTTAAAATGTTTGTGCTGCAATATCTACTGTGGCACTGCATCATTTAAATGAAGCATGCAGGTGTTTGCATTTGTTGGCAAGAAGGAATGATGCGGGGCAACTGAATAGATGGTTTCAGTACTGGGGGCAAAGTGATCCTTGCACATACTTTTGGAGTACCTTACACAAGGATCTAAAACTGTGGTAATTCAGACTGGAGTTATCTTGCCTTAGAAAATGAGCAATGAGAGATTTTGGCAGAGAAAAGCAAAACCCAACAATGGTGAATCTGATCCTGAAAGATCTGGTGACCTATGAGAAAACCGCTTCAGCTTTGCTTAAATCTGTGTACCTTGAAATTGTAACTTTATGGGTTTTTTTGAAGTTTTGAGCAGTTTTAAGTGATTGGATCCCATTCTAGGTATTGATAACAGGTACACATCTACAAAGGTGTTTTCCATCTTTGTTTGATCACGTTCGTGGCTCCACTATTGCAATGACAGTAGATATCGTAATAGAATACCCCTTCTCCACACACACTATTTCTTGTGTAAGTCTTATATAGATGCCATTGATGACTACTGTAGAAAATTGAAGTTTATTCTGTGGCAGCTGAACTAGTTTCCAATTCATAGAAGTGTTACAACACAGAAGAGGTCTTTCAGCCCATCATACCTATGCTGGCTCATTAAATTAGCATCATTGCCTAGTACCAATCTCATGCTTTTTTCCCAAATATTCGTGCATATTTTTTACCCAAATAATCATCCAATATAGTCTTGAATGCCTCAATTGAACCTGCCCCCATCACACTTCCAGGCGATGCCTAACTACTTGTTGAGTTTTTCCTCACTTTGCTTATATTGCAGATTGTTTTAAATTTGTGCCCTCTTGTTCTTGCTGTTTTATGAGGGGAGAGCAGTCTTTCCCTATTTGCTTTATCCAATCAGTTAATGTACCAGCACTTCCTATTTTTATTTCCAGCATTTACGTTTTCTTTTATCTCTTACAGCTATAAAGGTTAATTTGTTTTTTTAGGATCAGTGTATTATAAAGCATCAATTTTAATAGATGCACACTATTTTGGTTCCTTGTTGCACTGCACTTGCCCCACTTTGAAGTGTTGCTTTCATCTATTTGTCCAGCTGCTATGTAAAATCCAAATTTTCCTTTTGTTTTAAAATCATATATATGCTAAGAATTTCCCCTTATCACCGTTGATAACATTGTTCTGCATTAAATAATATGCATTTGAGACTATGGTAAATGATAAAGCACAACAACTTTGCAAACTGTAGTAAATTTTAAAATTGTGCACTGGAACATGAACTTCAAAAGCAAATGTCCATGAGTTTGGATTCCATTAGTCGTGAAGTTGTGTTGCCCAAATATGTGCTTGTATATTCTTTTCAACAATTAAGACTTGTGATAATAGTAGGGTCTCTTTTTGTTTTTAAAGAGTTATTGAGGAACATCAGAACACAAGTCCTGATAAAATTAATAAAGCCTTACACGAGGATACATATACCATTTATCTCAAAGGTGAGCTTGCATGTTTCTGTTGATGCTTGTTCACTTGAATTCAAGTTAATACCTTCTGCTTTAGCATTCAGTCATAATGATTCAAACTTTGAACTAGTTATCTCTGACAACAGAGAACTGAGTTATACACTTCTATTAGACCAATATATTTTTTCCACCGATCAATTTAAAATATATTGTTAACTGAATTCAGAATATTTGCGTGGAGACTAGACGTGTGATATCCAATTTTGTATTTGCTATGGCGTGTAAATACTGAATGATCGATCGTTAGACTGGAAAATTGAATGCTGGAGAAGGGGCCAGAAAGATCACCCAACTTAGGTGCTTGCTGACTGTGAAATAACATTAATGGTAGCAGTGAACAGTAATATGATAAACTTGCTCTAATCATGGAGCAGCTTTGGGGGACAATGTTGGAGAATGTTTGCATACTAGCTGAAAGGAAGACCATGAAGTTAATAATAGGATAAGTGAGTTAAATTGGAGTCTACCCACATATTTACTCCATTTCATTTCTCTGTTTGACTCTTTATACTTTTCACTTTTTCTTCACCCCCAGTAGTGGCACTTTGAACTTGCTATACAATACTTTTGCATTTCTAATTACTCACATATGACTCAAGCCTAGATTAATCAGAAATTAAACATTCCATCTTCAAGTGACATCCAGTTTATTTTCATTGTCAGCATTTTACACTTTCTATTGTTCTTATTCCCGATTATTACTCTTTTGTTTTAACCTCTAGGAGTTGAACATAGATGTAGCTGATGTAGAGAGCTTGTTGGTGCAATGCATTCTGGACAAGTAAGTACTGTTTTTTAAAAAGAAAGATTTGCATTGGTATAGTGCTTCTCACCGTGGTTGCAAGTGTAGTTATTGTTATAATGTAGGAAACAAAGCAGCCCATCTATGCTAAGGCTCAACAAACTCTCACAAACAGCAATGTGATAATGGCCAGATTAGCATTTTTGTGATTCTAATTGAGGGCTAACTTCACTGCTGTTCTTCAAAATGTTTCCTTGGAATCTCTCATGGTAACCAAGTAGACACTTAGGGCCTGGGTTTAGTGTCTCATCTGAAGGATACCGTATCTGACAGTGCAGTGTTTGAGTGTCAGCCTTGATAATTCTTTGTGTTCAAGTCCTGGAGTGGGATTTGGACTCGGGAACTTTGAAATTCAAAGGCAAACTGAGCCACAACTGGCATTCAAGTAATTATATATTTTCTTGAAGTTTTCCTAAGGTGTTACAGAATATTTCTATAAGTTATCAGTTACAACAAAAGCATGTTAATGATTCTCTGTTTTTAATTTCACAACCCTTTATTTACACATATTGATTGCCCCAGAAATGACCACAGTCTTTTCATATTTATAGAGTCATACAGCACAGTATTAGACCCTTTGGTCCAACTCATCCATGCTGACCACGTTTCCCAAACTGAACTAATCCCACTTGCCTGTGTTTGGCCCATATCCCTCTGAACCTTTTCTATTCATGTACCTGTCCAAATGTCTTTTAAATGTTGTAACTGTACCTGCATCTACCACTTCCTCTGGCAGTTCATTCCACATGCAAACCACGCTCTGTGAAAAGGTTGCCCCTCATGTCCTTTTTAAATCTTTCATCTCTCACCTTAAGATTATGGCCCCTAGGTTTGAAATTCCCCACCCTAGGGAAAACCCGCTTTACTATTCGCCTTATCTATGTGCTTATTTTATAAACCCTATAACGTCACCCCATAACCTCCTATTCTCCAGTGAAAGAAGTCCCGGCCTATGGGCAGCATGGTGGCTCAGTGGTTAGCACTGCTACCTTACAGCACCAGCGTCCCAGGTTCGATTCCAGCCTCGGGTGACTGTGTGGAGTTTGCACATACTCCTCGTGTCTGTGTGGGTTTCCTCCGGGTGCTCCGGTTTCCTCCCACAGTCCAAAGATGTGCAGGTCATGATAAATTGCCCATAGTGTTAGGTGCATTAGTCAGAGGGAAATGGGTCTGGGAGGTGTGGACTGGTTGGGCCAAAGGGCCTGTTTCCGCGCTGTAGGGAATCTAATCTAATCTATCCTTGTAATTCAAACCCTCCGGCCCCGGCAACATTCTGGTAATTATTTTTTCCTGTCTCAATTTAATAATATCCTTCCTATAGCAGGGCGACCAGAACTCTATACAGTACTCCAAAAGTGGCCTCACCAACATCCTGTACAACCTGAACATGACATCCCAACTCCAACACTCAGTGGTCTGAGCAATAAAGACAAGCATGCTAAATGCCTTTTTAACCACCCTGTCTATCTGTGACACAACTTTCAAAAACAATTTACCTCAACCCCTAAGGGTGTCTGTTGTACAACACTATCTAGGCCCTCCCATTAACTATTTAAGTCTTGTTCGTTTTACCAAAATGCAATACATCGCATTTATCCAAATTAAACTCCATCCGCCACTCCTCAATCGCATTACCATTACTGAATTCCCCACTATCCATATCTCGCTGGTGACCATTGACTATGTATTAGTTTATAATTTTAAAATGCTACATTTTAAAGTTATCATGAAGAAGTAATCATAAATCTTGAAAGTGTTAAAATTCAGCTACTAAAAATGCATTTCTATTAATTTCTAGCACTATTCATGGTCGGATTGATCAAGTCAACCAGTTGCTCGAGTTGGATCATCAGAAAAGAGGCGGGGCCCGGTATACTGCATTAGATAAATGGACCAATCAGCTTAACACGCTCAACCAAGCAGTTGTCAGCAAATTGGCTTGATGCAATTTAGGCTTCTACAGTAACACAATAAGGAAAAAAATGCAGTGATGTAAACCTTAAAAACTGAGAACGGCTGATCTGCTGTTGGTTGACCCTGAAGACTACCAGAGCTATGGCAGAAGTGCTTTTTGATCAACTGGTTTGTGTTTTGTTGCTGCATTTGTCCCAAGACACAGCTTTAATCTGAAGAAAACCAAACTGCTACAGGACTTGTGGTTTCTCCACAATGTGCCCTCCATCGTAAGGGAAATGACAGTCCAAGAGCTGTTAGTGTCAAAATTTTAAAACAGACTCTTCACTTTGGTGACATCTAAATATTTTAGCATTAGAAAATATCTATCTGAAATGTTAAACCAAACTGCAATAATTTGAAATGTGTACCAGTTTTTGGAGATACATTCTTTCATGTACGATTTGGCACGGTTGCGTCATTCTACAAAATGTTTTGTCAACTTCCAAGTTATGTGGCCCATGAGTTCTCTGTACCTCCAGTATAGTAAAACGTTAGACAGGAACCTTCATCTGTGGCACACTGTCACATTAGGATTGAAGCAGCAAAATAAAATACAGCTCAGAAATTGGAAATGCTGTAATTTTGGAGTGCTTCCATTTGTTTTTTTTTCTTTCTCAACAATTCAAATAAAAAGCATGCACATGTTCCATGTCTTTGGCCCCAGTAGATCTTCTCCACATACTTTAAAATACAAGGTTTATTAAACCAAGTTGGAAATTCAATTGACTGATCAAAAAAAATTAAGTTTACATTTTTGACTAGTTTCAATGTAGTATGTTAACTAGCCTAGTACACAGAACTGAAAAGATATCATTTGATAGTTTATACTCTTACAATGTGGGACGTGTAGGCGTTGTGTGCCATGGAACAAGTTCAACCTTTGCTAAGCTTTAATTGGCTGAAGCTATTAAATGCAATTATTCTTGAGGGTGCTGCCTGTGTGAATTAGTCAAAATACAGCACTTTGATCTTGGATTTTGAGTATGGCTTTTTTTTAAATATGTCTTATTACTGATGAATCAGAAGAATAAACTAGTTATCACAAGCTTCCACTCCTCAACATGTTTTTACCCCTGAATGTAATGGTCGGAACTTGAATTCTTGTTTCCTAGTTAGCATTGTTCCCTGTGTTATCAGGTGAAAGCATAACTCCTTTAATCTTAATGTGCCCATTAGTTGTTTGGTTGTATCTAGCATGAAAAATGACTTTTTTCAAATTGACATTTGAGGTTTTCATTTTTTTCCTAAATATTTCACTCTTCATTGCATGCTTTGACCTAATTAAAATTTGGGGTCCTTTTCAAAAGCAGAAGTTTTAATACTTATGTTGAACAGTGCTAAGCATGATGTATGCTGCTGTTAATTTTATTTATGCAATTGGCATTCCTGTTCTAATGATTTGACAAGATAAATGTACATGATTATAAATCTAGACAATTTATATATGATATAGTTAAATTGCTAATGAATTTATTATACTTAATGTATTTCGGAACATACTTGAGAGTGAACTTTCTATAAAGACAGCAGAGTACTGATCTGCAACTATCTAAGCATTTCAGATGTAGCTCACTACATTTATATTTTGTATTTAAAAGTTTTAATTTATAGTTTGCAACAAAAAAAGCCCAAGCTGAAAGTTTTTTCCAGTCTTTTCAGCAACATTAAAATTTATAATTTTATATTGAATGTTTAGCATTGTATTTATATTCTAGCTTAGTAACAGTTTTTTACACAAAGGATAGTGATGTTGTATGGACTCAACCACAAGAAACTGAATTTAATATCTTTCAATTTTTAATTTGTTTAAAAAGCCTCGACTTTAATTTTAAAAAGTGACAAAAATTGTTTAGGTACCTTGTATTTTGCGAATTTTGTTTATTTTTAGGTGAGCGTTGTCACATAAACAGAACTTGCAAATGCAAAGCCAGAAGTTACAGAATCTGTCATCTTTGAAGGAGGGTGACGGGCATGCATTAAAGAGCTTCCAAACTTGGAAAATGTCAGCCAACTGATTGATTATTCCAGAAGAAAGACTGAAATGTTCAATCCCATCTTCAGCTCCCAACACTCCCATATCAGCTATATGATTTAATCAATAAATTTTGTGTGAGAAACATCAAGACCTATAGCAGATTATCTTTCTCCACAACTTGGCAGACCAATAGTCATGATTAGTCTAGAATGATACATAAACCCAGCCTTTTTAATGTAATTATCTAACATTTATCTTGCTGTAGCCTCATTATTTCACAGTCCTCTGTGCAGAGAAGTAACTTGTATTTTGCTTTCAGTCTTCATTATCTGCCTTTTTGGGAAACTTGCAGAGTATTTTTTTTCAATAGCAAGCCCTTTTTCATTTATCCAAAAAAGAAAAAGATGTTTGAGAGAATCTTGCTGGGAAAAATGACACACAGCTTCTGATACTGAGGCAATACTGCAAAGAATTCCTTTTAAAAGGAATACACCACCAGCAGTTTAAAATACACCACCAAATGAGGATTTGTCTTATTTTGGTCTTTAAGTAAATTGCATTTCTCATCAATAGAAACATTAATGAAAAGAACAACCTGTAGTGCATAATGAATCTCCGTCCATGACAACTTGTTACACTCAGACAATAGTTATTCCTGAATTACTTTGAGGTCAAGCTTTCAAAGATTTATTAAGAATATAGTACATGCAGTATTATGTCAATATTTTATTGATGGTAATAATAAATTGTAGAATCCCTACGGTGCGGAAGCAGGTTATTCAGACCATTGAGTCCACACTGACCCTCTGAAAAGCATCCCATCCAGACCCACTGTTTCTGTGTAACCCTGCATTTTACTATGGCTAATCCACCTAGCCAGAACATCCCTCAACACAATAGAAAATTTAGCATCGCCAATCCACCTAATCTGCACATCTTTGGACTATGGGAGGAAACTGAGCACCCAGAAGAAACCCGCGCAGACATGGGGACAAAGTACAAACTCCACAGTCTCCTGAGGGTGGACCGAACCCAAGTCTCGGGAGCTGTGAGGCAGCAGTGCTCACCACTGAGTCACCGTGCTCCATACAAATGGATTACGTGATTCAGTTTTGCCTGCACCTTTTCTGATTTAATCGTTCCAAATACAGGTATTCATTGTGAGCTGCCACTTTTTAATATATTTCTCTTGCCTTAGTTATGCTCAATTTATAAATCTATACATTGCATAGTTACATCAAATGCATTATTAAATACTGGAGAGATATTACCAGTGTTCTAGCCAATATTTGTCCTTCCATCAACATCACAAGAACACATCTGGTCATTATCACATTGCTGTTTTTGAGAGCTTGATGTGCACAAATTGGCTATTGTGAAGTTGAAAAATGCATTGGTTGTTTTGTAATTTGAAAGTTGCTGCATCAGTGCATATATTTGTTTCACTGATATGATTATGTTCTATCCTTGCAGACACAGATCTGTGCTGGAAGGATGAACCTGAGTTTCTAACTTCTTTCTTGATCAATGAAGCACATGAACATTTCCAGTTCAAGGCTGCAGTATTTCTAGGGCATATACTTGAAGTAAATCATAAATGTTAACAGAATACAGTTATTAGTCTGTGATGCCGACAGAACTAAAGCAGGAACAGAAGGTTTCAAGGCCTCCTTACAAATAAATAACATCTCTTTCTGCTTGGTAAGAAGGAACCTTCTATTCCTGCTGCTATAGTTTTCTAACTTTCATGTCCATGTCTCCAGTTTTCTCAATAAGTTAGTGTTTGCTATTTCAGTCATAGTATTTCTAAGATATTGCAACATCACAAGGCTAAAATCTAATAATATAAACAGTAAAATAGCAATATTGCAGTTCAAGTAATTCTGATTAAATTTCTCCTTCCAGCACTGTTTTTACAAAAGGTTTTTATCATATTTCATCAGTTGTCTCCTTTAAATGCC
Organism: Chiloscyllium plagiosum; assembly: GCF_037043375.1. Classification (NCBI taxonomy): domain Eukaryota; kingdom Metazoa; phylum Chordata; class Chondrichthyes; order Orectolobiformes; family Hemiscylliidae; genus Chiloscyllium; species Chiloscyllium plagiosum. Next base: position 21,220,125 of record NW_028270177.1, read on the forward strand.
AAACTTGTTTCTTTTATTTATATGTACTGATTCTTCACATTGTACAAAAGCATCTATTAAAAAGTTCCCCAATATTTTGCTACATTTTTGACCAACTTCATCAGTGCTTTATTCTATTTGGTCACTGAGCTGCTTCGAGTGGGCTGTAAATACTGAAATATTTGGAATTTCTACAGATAATTTAAGTAGAGAATGGTGCACTGTGTCACGAGTTATTTATATTACAAAAACCATTGCATTAGAAAGTTCCTAAAACATTTCAGTATTTTAAACATCATGGTATTTGTAACAATCTCCTATTCACGCCTGTTAAGTTTCATTGATACTTTTATTAAATTTATATATCCATAATCTCTGAATTTTAGGACTTATTTTCTCCAGTTGTAAAGGTTCGTACTGTATGATCTTAGTTTGAGTTTCAATTTCGTTCAGAAAACTATCTTAAATATTCACAAGTTTGACGTTGAGTTCGTGTTTATACTGTGGTAAAGGCTTTATCTGGATCCCGTCCTATGTATAACTAACCCAGGATTATTTGATGTAGGTAGTGGCAGCTGGAAGTGAGAAAAGACCAGGTCGAGAACATTTATCTTTCAACACGATAACTTGAGTTTCTCCAGCATTCTCTGTACTTATTTAAAGTTTTGTGCCTCATATGCCACCACCCCCAACCCCACATGCAAATTTTTAGAATCAACTGAGGTGAAGTTAATATTCTGCAGTGTTGCAAAATGGACAAGATAACAGCCTGTTCTATAAAATTTAATTTTCTTTTCAATTCAAGTAAATGGACATGGTATTAAGCGGGTTATTGATTTGAAAAGAACCTGTTTCAGAGTAGGTGATTAATTTCATATCCAGTGTACTTTGCAATTTTACTTTCTTGGTTACTTGCATGTTCCTTAGACGTAAAGTAACACCAGCATGCTGGTAGTATTATGCAGCTAAGTAAACTTAACATTAAACAGAAAAATTGATGACTCACTACGACCTCAGATGAGCTTGTTTGCTAAAGCAACTTTGGGAAAACTTGGTCTCTAAATTCAAGCTGCTTTTAACCAGAGTATGTTTGTCAGTATAATTATTAGAAATTGAAGTTTCCAAGAATGCACGTGCCTAAAATTCAGGAATGGTAGTTGGACTTGAAACTTTCATTCTCAGTTCCATTTTGGGCTCAATGCTTTTCTAAGGCCCCAATTGATTATGTTGATCTCTCTTTATATTAATGCATTTTTATGAGCTGGCCTCTGTCCACAATATTAGCAGGAAATTCAAGTGTAAGAGGACTTAAAGAGAAGTTTTAAAGAAAGCAAAATTAGAGATATTTGAAATAATGGGATGTGAGGGGGTATTGCAGCATATTCCTGCCTCAACCGAAAGCTCTGGATTCGCGTCCTATTCCATGAATTGATGGCCAATATGGTGCTTTTATAATGTGGCCATATGAATGGAGTGTCAACTTGTAAAACCTTCCAACATAAGCCAATGAAAGCAGTAAGACTGTGAGAGATTCCAGCATGGCCACATGGTGGTAAAATAAATTGGAGCCTCTATCATTTTGCCAACTGGGCATCTAAAAGTGTATACAGCAACTCGGAAACCTGGGAATTTTCAGTTGGAAGGGTAGCTGATGTGATCCAGATTGGTGTCAAAAACACAGGGTTCAAAATGTTCTTGTTGGAACCTGTCTCTTTGCCCTACACCTGATGGAGATTTTTGTTATTGTATGTTAGACAGTATGAACTACATTTGGGCAGAGAACTGAAGAAGCAACAGCAGAGGAAAATTGGGCTTGGTGTCACCTATTTACAGACATTAAAGGTTTAAAAATGGCATATGGGATAGATGTTAATTTCTGATTCAATGCAAGCTCTGCAATTTCAAAACTCCATGCTCCAAATTGCACCCCCTCTCAACCTCACAGAGTTGAACATGATGTTAAGTAGCTTAAAGAACAACACCCTGCAATCTCTAACAATATTTGAAGAAATTATCAACTATGTACAGGTAACATGGTTTATTTCTTATGGTTTTTGGGTAATGATGTGAGGTTTAGTTGCTTTCTATAGTCAGCTAAAGTTTCAAAAGCTGGTGGTGCAGCAATTACGCAAATGTTTTTGTTTTCTGATCCAAAATCTTCTGCACAGATCAGTTCCTTCCAAACATGTACACTTGGAGATATTGAGAACAACTTGAAGAATCAATGGGGACACAGAGATAAGGCGAAACTGCTAGAAGGAGTAGGAGGAGACCATATGAAAAAATAATGTACAGGAAGCAGTTTCTTTGAATAATGGAATGTTAAGAATGCTGAAACGCCCTTAGAACCTCTTTAAATACTGGTAGCCAGAGATATGATGGCAGTAGCCTTAGTTTCCATCACAGTACTCAGACATTAGGCCTGTACTGCAATAGAAGCTGAGACGTAGGCCAATACGATTCACATTTGGTTCCATAAGTTTGCTGCTGTCAGTAAAAGGCTTTCTCATTATGGTTGGTACTATCTCATCAGGGTGAGAATGTAATGGTATATACCTTCCCACTTCCAATTAGCTCATACTATCTCCAACTGTGTCATCTTTTCCTGCAATACAGAGGGAAATACGTCGGTGAGTTTTGTGCAATTTGTGTAGGTGTTCTGGCTTTTATTTTGAATAGCTAGCCCTAAGACTGTGCAGTACCAAGGGCCAATGACAGTAAAACCACCTCCTAGCTTAAATTATACAAGGAAGTAATCATATGGAACCCTTTGCTCATATATGAAACCATTGAACTATGTGGTGAGTACTAGAAGCACAAAGAAATCTTACAATGAGCCAATAGAATAATGTTAGTATGGTACATGGATTCCACCCAATGAGCACAGATTAAAAACACATTTTAATTCCCACTCTCATTTTTGGAGACTACGCCAATTACTACTAAGAGAGTTTTGAGGATCAGAAATTCAACAAAAGTCAGACGATGATTGCAAACATAATTGATAGAAAGTACTCTCTGTGGTCAAATTTTTCATTGATGAATTTTTACAACTGATAGGTCAATCTTTATTATTAATCAAGAGGTTTTGTCAGCATGAAAAACAATTTTATTTTACAATTACTGTATACCTGAATGTATTCACGCAATTTCAGTCAATTACAAACTTCAATTGCTTTCGCATAATGAAATAAATAATAAATGATGAAACAGAATATCACTTATTTCGAAGGAATTTTGCTCAACAATGTATTATTACAACAACAACAAAATGTATTGGGTCTTACTTATTCTTGGTTTTGTTACAAAAATAAAAGTAAGAAATAGTTTTGATGTCATGATATGGTAGAATAGTTGATGATCTATAACTGTCATGTTGCAATATTTATGTTAACTCCTGTAACATAAATATGAGAAGTGAGACACACAGTACTGAAGAATTCAATGAACATTTATAATTGCTCCTGGTATTTACCTATGTACACTACAATCAAGGTATCTTGCGACTGAGCTCACACTGAGAAATTTGGATGTGCTTTAGCACATTTCCAATTTGGAGCATGGAGTTTTGAAATTGCAGATCTTGCATTGAATCAGAAATTAACATCTGTCCCATATACCATTTTTAAACCTTTAATGTCTGTAAATATGTGACACCAAGCCCAATTTTCCTCTGCTGTAGCGCATTATGCTGCAAGAGAACAGAGATGGTAAGATGGAAACTGAGACCTTTATACCATTAGGCCACATGTCATGATATGGTGGTATAATCAGCATATCACAAAGGTATATTACATATCTGCTGTAATATACCTTTAAGTGATATGCTGATTATAAAACACAAGTCTGTGTATTTCTACCATTTGATGTGTCATCCCTTTTGCAATGTTGTTAATGCCACCAACACACAGGAATAAAGTAAAAAAAAAACTGAGGATCACATTCTTCTCTTCAAAAGCTTTATGTAGTGCCTTTGGATTGAATTTAAGCCCCTGCCCCAGTTGTCTTTCTACCTCCACCTGATCATGTCATGGTGGAAAGGTTTGTGGATGATTTTCCTACCTGATGCTAATCCTGCGACCACTGGGTTATATACACCCGCAGTGAGTGGAAGGGCACACCTTTTGGGTTTTCTTGCAGGTTTTTGATGGAGACTCAGCATTGGGAAATGGTCCTGCAGATGGTCACACCCCTATCTCCTCCAGCCCCAGCCAAGAACGCTACCTCCCACTGTCATTCAATTGTGACCTCTCTGAGTCTCTTGACAAATCTAAGCTTCTCAGTATGTCGTCACATTCTCAGCAGCTCACCTTTTCCCAGTGACATGGATGGACCATAAAGAGCTCCCAGCCTCTAACTGGCCAGCAATGTTTATTCGATGGGGAGGCGGGGGAATACAATTTTACCCGTGGATCCTAAATTCCTGAGAAGAGCCACTGCTGCCCAGTTATCCTGCAGGCTTTCCTAATTAAAACAATGTGGGGATCTTGTCAACTCTCCAGCCAGCAGATGAGACCTTTGTCGTTGAGATTAAATTCTTAATTTAGCAAGCCATTCCAAGGAAATTCGCAGGACCATCATAATATAAACTTCCAATACCAAGCCACAAAAGGAGATATTAAGTGAGATGACCAAAAGCTTAGTCAACAGAAAGGAGAATCTTAAAGGAGGCAAAAGAAATCGAAAGTTTACAGAGCAAATTTTAAAGCTTTGGCTTTTGGCAGTCACAGATCTGGCCACTACCAATGAAGTGATTTTTCAGTTATGTACTTTTATGAAGTAAATTACATTTGTGACAGGGATGAAGGACAATAGATCCAATCTTCTCAATACTTAATTGGAGGAAATTTCTGCTTGTTCAGAACTGGATGATGGTCAAACATCTCACAATTTAGAGACAGCAGAAGGGTTGAAGGAGATAGTTATGAAGTAGAGCTGGCTGCCATCAGTGTACAAGTGGAAACTGAAGCTGTGTTTTTGGATAGTGCTGCTGATGGGCAGATTGTAGATGAGAAATGGGGACTGGAGCAAGGATCAATTCCACATACTTTCATATTTGTTATGTTTTCAGTCAAATGTTCACATATGTACACAGATATACAAATGCATACAAATATATCAATAGTATTGCTTACAGTCATCACCAGATCTGGCTTCAGGCATGAAAGATGATTGGCTCTTTATGCCATTACAGTTCATGTATATAAGAATGGAAAATTTATCAAGTGTGGAACTAATGGAATACAATGTTAGTGAGTGGGTTGAAACATTTAGTATAATTATATCTTCCAATAATTTCATAAGGCAGTGGAAATCTAATTTTCATTTGAAGTCTTGAATTTCCAGTTATTCCACATTATTCAATGCAAATTCAAATCTCATCAATTCACTGTGTCTTGCAGCCATGCAAGATATAGCCATACTGGGCTGAAAATGTGTTGCTGGAAAAGCGCAGCAGGTCAGGCAGCATCCAGGGAACAGGAGAATCGACGTTTCGGGCATAAGCCCTTCTTCAGGAATAATGTGGAATTCCTGAAGAAGGGCTTATGCCCGAAACGTCGATTCTCCTGTTCCCTGGATGCTGCCTGACCTGCTGCGCTTTTCCAGCAACACATTTTCAGCTCTGATCTCCAGCATCTGCAGTCCTCACTTTCTCCTCAAAGACTTCAACCTACTGCGAAACCTCTTACAAGGATTCCTTCCTTGAAGAAGCTCTCTTCCTCCCTCTACAAAGATTTCAGTGAGTCCCTCTCTCACTGCACCCCCCAGGTCATCTCCTCTGCACAGAAGCTCTTCAGCCACTCAAACAGACTCGCTACCACAGCCATATCTCCTTCCTCAGCACCTGCCTACAGAACCGACTTATCCCGCACGGACTCCGGACTACGTTCCGACCAACCAAACTTGGACCCAACCAGGACAACCAGTACCTACAACAAATCCGAAGCCTTCAGCAACAGACCTCCCTCCGGATCCTTCGCTCCACGCTTGCAGCCATGTGCCGCTACCTACATTCCCTGCAAATCGACCTACCCCAGCTCAGGACAACACTCTCACAGACCTGCAAAGGACCTCTACTGTTCTTCATCCACAGAAGGATCCATAAACTAAACAAACAGTTCTTCCTAGCAATATCGGAAATTAAAGACAGTAAGACTCATTCCTGAAGAAGGGCTTATGCCCGAAACGTCGATTCTCCTGTTCCCTGGATGCTGCCTGACCTGCTGCGCTTTTCCAGCAACACATTTTCAGCTCTGATCTCCAGCATCTGCAGTCCTCACTTTCTCCTCAAAGACTTCAACCTACTGCGAATCCTCTTACAAGGATGCCTTCCTTGAAGAAGCTCTCTTCCTCCCTCTACAAAGATTTCAGTGAGTCCCTCTCTCACTGCACCCCCAGGTCATCTCCTCTGCACAGAAGCTCTTCAGCCACATTCTCAAACAGACTCGCTACCACAGCCATATCTCCTTCCTCAGCACCTGCCTACAGAACCGACTTATCCCGCACGGACTCCGGACTACGTTCCGACCAACCAAACTTGGACCCAACCAGGACAACCAGTACCTACAACAAATCCGAAGCCTCCAGCAACAGACCTCCCTCCAGATCCTTCGCTCCACGCTTGCAGCCATGCGCCGCTACCTACATTCCCTGCAACTCGACCTATCCCAGCTCAGGAAAACACTCTCACAGACCTGCAAAGGACCTCTACTGTTCTTCATCCACAGAAGGATCCATAAACTAAACAAACAGTTCTTCCTAGCCATATCGGAAATTAAAGACAGTAAGAAGTCATTCCTGAAGAAGGGCTTATGCCCGAAACGTCGATTCTCCTGTTCCCTGGATGCTGCCTGACCTGCTGCGCTTTTCCAGCATCACATTTTCAGCTCTGATCTCCAGCATCTGCAGTCCTCACTTTCTCCTCAAAGATATAGCCATACAGTCATTGAGATGTACAGCATGGAAACAGACCCTTCAGTCCAACCCATCCGACCACATATCCTAAATTAATCGAGTCCCATTTACCAGCATCCGGCCCATATCCCTCTCAACCCTTCCTATTCATATACCAACCAGATGCCTTTTAAATATTGTGATTGTACCAGCCTCCACCACTTCCTCTGGCAGTTCATTCCATACCCGCACCACCCTTTGTGTGAAAAAGTTGGCAGTTAGGTCCCTTTTAAAACTTTCCCCTCTCACCCTAAACCTATTCAGCCTAGTTCTGGAATCCCCCAACCCAGGGAAAAGACTTGTCTCTTTACACTATCGATGCCCCTCAATTTTTTGAGGGGCTGGACTGCTCAATTGCAAAGTATTGACTCTTGAAAGAGATTATAACGTCATGGATTTATGTTGTGATATACAATAAAGGACTCTGGCAATGAATTAAGTAGATTTGTTAAGCTGAGGAATTTAATGTTTTTAGATCACTTATATTACAACCATAACTTAGGAAATTGTGTCTAATTAGTTGAACTCAAGCGAATTAAATTTCATCAGAGGAAATTAATTTCAAATATGTTGAATGTGTATAAGAAATCACCATCATTCTCTCAGACAATGCAAATATTGTGATAGAATTTTGCTGTGAATTTTGCTACCTGAAAGATTCTGGACAATATCATGTTAATTTAAATAGAATTTGAGGACACAAAGCAGACTTGTATTTATATACTATTATTCACAATCACCAGACTTCTCAAAGCATTTTTCAGTCAATTAAATGCTTTTGAAGTTCACTCACTGTTCTAGTGCAAGAAACAGTACAAAAAATATGTGAAGAGCTCCCATAATATAGCAAATGAGTAAATTATTTTTTTCTCTCACATATTGTTTGAGGGACAGATTTTGATGCAGAACATCAGGGATAATTCTCCTATAACCCTTCGAAAACACCATTGGCTAACCAGGCAGACGGGATTTCAATTTAACTTCACAAACAAAAGGCAGCACCTCTGACTGTGCAGAGCTCCTTCAGTACTGCACTGGAGTCAGCCTTTATTCTTGGCCATAAGCAGGACTCAAGCCTAGAAGAATCTGACACAGAGGTTGGCTTGCTATCAAGCCAATGATCTCATTGAACATTTGATGGATTGAATGGTCTATTTGTACTTCAACATCTTATTGTCTAATTGAGTCAGAACTGATATTAATTGGTTTCCTTTTAGCTCTCTGCCGCACCGCACACTGCCCTTGAAGCGGCTGTGGAGGAGACGAGACTGTCACACACCTCCTTCTGGAATGTGCTTATGCATAGGAAGTCTGGAGAAGAATGCAGTGGTTTTTGTCGAGGTTCGTCCCGAGCAGCTCCGTGACGCGGGACTCCGTGCTCTACGGTCTATTTCCCAGGACGCACACCGAGACGAACATCAACTGCACCTGGAGGATCATCAACTCGGTGAAGGATGCTCTTTGGTCTATCCGAAACCTGTTGATCTTCCAGCTTGAAGGAGGTGACCCCAACTGAGTGTTGCGAACTGGCACATTCCAAGGTCCAGGACTACGTGCTGAGGGATGTGCTGAAGCTTGGGGCAGCTGTCACTAAGGCGCGGTGGGGAAAGACCACTGTGTAACATCTGCCTGCCAAAGAAGAATGGGGGCCCACTCAGTAATCGGGCTCCGCTGAAGCCTCAGCTAAATATATGGATGGTAAACATACAGACGTGTATATACGAATGATTAATTCCGATCTCTGTATGTAAAGAAATGCAAGGTGTGCTTATGAATGGCACTACCAATTGTACAGATCATCAAAATATTTATGAATAAAGTATATTTTTGAAATAAAAAAAGTTTCCTTTTGGCTCTTATCTCCCTCTCCTGAAGCTCTACTCTGACTAATTGCACCATGACAAACTCCCACCTGGCCATGTTTAAGGCCAAATAACAAATATGCACAGGCTATTCAATTACAAAGCGCCTGAGAAAAACAATCAATCCTATTCTCGATTTGGAGATGCCGGTGTTGGACTGGGGTGTGCAAAGTTAAAAATCACACAACACCAGGTTGTAGTCCAACAGGTTTAATTGGAAGCACACTAGCTTTCGGAGCGACGCTCCTTCATCAGGTGATAGTGGAGGGCTCAATCCTAAGACACAGAATTTATAGCAAACATTTACAGTGTGATGTAACTGAAATTATACATTGAAAAATTGATCGTTTAATCAAAAAATTGATTAATCCTATTCTCTTTCAACATCTCCATATGCACAGTTTGCCACAGGTAATTTAGACAGCAATCAGGACTTTTCCCTTCCTAGCCTAGGGCATTGAAGCAGATTGTAGCACTCTTAACAGTTTAACCTGAGGTGTTCAGGTTGAGTTCTGAGGAAGAGATGCCAGACCCAAAACATTAACTTTGATTTCTTTTCACAGATGCTGCCAGGTCTGCTGAGATTTTCCAGCAACTTCTGTTTTTGTTTCTGAAGTGTTCTTATTCATATGGCTATCTACAGTATTTTGTTTTATACAATGTGACTTCTGCCACAAAACAACCCACAATATCTGAGAAGCACCTCACTTACAAGAAGGACATTATTAATACAAGAGAGCTCAAAACAGATAAATTTAAATATCATTGTTTTGACAATCAATAAAAACAGGTGCATTGCATGGTGCTGACCATTTTCTACTGAGTTAAAAAAAACACGATTCCTACAAACAAAATGATGCGGTTGTACAGGACATTGGTTAGACCATTGTTGGAATGTTGCACGCAATTCTAGTCTCCATCCTATTGGAAAGATGTTGTGAAACTTGAAGAGGTTCAGAAAAGATTTACAAGGATGTTGCCAGGGTTGGAGGATTTGAGCTATAGAGAGAGGTTTAGATAGGCTAGCGTTGTTTTCCCTGGAGCATCGGAGGCTGAGGGGTGACCTTATAGAGGCTTATAAAATCATGAGGGGCATGGATAGGATAAATAGACAAAATCTTTTCCCTGGGGTGGGGGAGTCCAGAACTAGAGGGCATAGGTTTATGGTGAGAAGGGAAAGATATAAAAGAGACCTAAAGGGTAACTTTTTCACGCAGAGGGTGATACGTGTACGGAATGAGCTGCCAGAGGAAGTGGTGGAGGCTAATACAATTGCAACATTTAAGAGGCATCTGGGTGGGTATATGAAAAGGAAGGGTTTGGAGGGATAGGGGCCGGGTGCTGACAGGTGGAACTAGAGTGAGTTGGGATATCTGGTCGGCGTGGATGAGTTGGACCGAAGGGTCTGTTTCCGTGCTATACATCTCTATGACTTTATAGATTTACGTAAAATGAACCTCCATCAAAATTACTGAAAGTAATCACTAATGAATCTGTGAAAAATATCTATTAAAAATTGTAATATTGTAAGTGCAACGACACCATAAAAAGAGACATAATTTAAATTGAAATTACTTTGAATGCAGATAATTTATTTCACTGATAATCCTTTAAGTGAGCTATTAGCTGTATCAAGTAACATTTTGGTTTTGTACAAAACTCAAATTATTTTGTGCTCGCATGAATATGGTCAGGTTTAAGGTCTATAGAATTTTATCCTCAGACTGTGACTTGATGAACCTGCAATGCAACTGCTGGTTTACTGGCCTTAGAATATGGCAACAACAGCATCCTCCAGTGCCATGTTGGTACCGTAATCAGATTCAAAACAAGACTGTGAACTTAACAGTTGATTGCATATGAAGTAAGATTGTATATGAAGTCAACTTACTCCATGCCCTGACATGCAACATTATCCAATTGTGGCTCATCATAGCCCCTCACTGGCTTTGCCAATATAATCTAGCTGTGGTGATCTCATCTTTTGTAAATGTTGCGCAGGGATCGGGGTGTCTTGGTACATGAATCATAAAAGGCAATCATGCAGGTTCACTGTGTGAGTAGAAAGGCAAATAGAAATTTGGAATTATTGTAAATGGGATAGAATGTAAAACAACGGCTGTTTAGCTGTAGCTATACAAGATCTAGACTACAGCTGGAGCACTAAGTACAGTTCTGGTCACCATATTTGAAAAAAGATATGATTTCATTAGAATCAATTCAGAGTGGCAGACACAGGGACACAGTTGAAGAATGAGAGTGTCCTTTTTTAAGACTATCTCATAAGATAGTGGAGGATGCTTTTTTAAATTTATTTCAGACTAACAATTATAGGTTTTTGATTCACAAGGGAATCAAGGTGTAATGATTGTAACAAAAGCAGCCAGGTGGACCTCACAGAATGAGTTCCCTATTTGGGGCTGTTTACCTGGTCCAATCAGGGAGTCCTCGGCTGATAGATATAAACACTCGTGTCAGAGTTTCTGCTCACTCTGAGCGCGGACTCTGAGAAGGCCGGACCAGTGTTGAGTACTATGTATGTGTAAATAAAGGTTTACTTGGTGATGAGATACCAGCCTCTCCGGAGATACTTCACAAGGTTTCTGAGGAGCAGACAGGAAAATGAAATTGAGACTACAACCTGATCAGCTAGGATCTAATTGAATGTCGAAACAGGCTTGAAGGGGTGAGTTTCAGAATATCTCCGGTGCAGAAAGAGGCCATTTGGCCCGATGAGTCTGTACCAACTCTCCGAAGAGAATCTTCGGAGACCCAGAGTCATAGAGTCATACAGTATGGAAACAGACCATTCAGTCCAACCAGTCCATGCTGAATATAAACTCAAACTGAACCAATCCAACCTACCTGCTCTTGGCCCATATCCCTCCAAACCTTTCCTATTCATGTACTTATCCAATGTCTTTTAAACATTAAAATTGTATCCACATCCACACTTCCTCAGGAACTTCATTCCATATGCGAGCCACGCTCTGTGTAAAAAAATTGCCACTCATGTCTTTTTTAAATCTCTCTCTTCTCACCTTAAAAATGTGCCCCCTAGTCTTAAAATCCCCCATCTTAGGGAAAAGACAAATACCATTAACTCTATCTATATCCCTCATTATTTTATAAACTTCTATAAGGTCGCCTCTCAATCTCCTATGCTCCAGTGAAAAAGTCCCAGCCTAACGAGCCTTTCTTTATAAATCAAACCTTCAATGTCTGGCAACATCCTGGTACATCTCTTCTGAACTCTCTCCACCTTAGTAATACCCTTCCTACAACTGACCAACCAGAACTAGACACAGTATTCCAGAAGATGCCTCACTAATATCCTGTACAATCTCAGCATGATTTCTCAATTCATACTCAAAGGACTGAGCAATGAAGGCAAGCACGCCAAACCTTTTTAACCACCCTGTCTATATGTGATGGAAACTTAATGAATTATGCACCTGAACCCCTAGGTCCCTCTGTTCTACAACACTACCCAAGGTCCTACTATTAATTGTAAAAGCCCTACCCTTGTTTGTTGTACAATTGCAATACCTCAGATTGAACTCCATTGTCATTTTTCAGCCCATTGACCTTTGATCAATATCCCTTTGTAATCTTAGAAAACCTTCTTCACTGTAGGCCAATCTACCTAGCCTGCATATCTTTAACCTGTGGGAGGAAACTGGAGTACCTGGAGGAAACCCACACAGACATGACGGGGGAGCTTGCAAACTCTACATAGTCAGCCAAGGATGGAATCAAATGTGGGTCTCTGGTGCTGTGAGGCAGCAGTACTAATCGCGCTGTCATTGTGTTGCCCCAATAGTGTACACCTGCTCTGAAAAACATATCTACTGTATTACGTTCAATTTTCTACCAGAATACTGCAGTAGCCCATAAAACATTCTAGAAACTGTATAAATGCTGGTACTGGTAGACCTCACTGATAGCAAACTACTTGATCTAATCATGAGGAAAACCAAAGGAAAAGGAGTGAATTTTCAGTTGGAACTTATGGGTACTAGGTCAAAATTACAGCCTTGTGCTGAAAAAAGAAATATGGTAGGCAAAAGGTATTGGAAAATACATTGTGACAAAGAAGGTCAGAAAGTGATAAAGCTGATGAATGGAACAAAAAATTAGTAGAAATAACAAGAAGAAAGAGGTAAATTGTCATGAGATATAATGTCATAAAGTCATACAAACACAGAGATGTACAGCACAGATCCTTCGGACCAACTCGTCCATGCCAACCAGACATCCTAAATTTTATTGTGTCCTCAACTGGCGTCACAGTGATTAGAAACACTGATAATTCCATTTACCTGCACTTGGCCCATATCCCACTAATCCCTTCCTATTCATATACCCATCCAGATGCCTTTTTAAATGTTGTAATTGTACCAGCCTCCACGCTTCCTCTGGCAGCTCATTCCATACCCACACCTACCTTTGTGTGAAAAAGCTGCCCATTAGGTCCCTTTTAAATCTTTCACCTCTCACTCCAAACTTATGCCCTCTAGTTCTGGACTCCCCCAACCCAGGAGAAAGACCTTGTCTATTTAACCTATCCATGCCCCTCATTGCTGGAGGAAAAAGATGTTGTGAATAAAATGGCAAAGATAAAAACTCAAAAATCATAAATGTTGGCAATCAGTAAGAACAGTATGAAAAGAAAGTAATCGTACAGTTCATCTACAGTAGCATACATAGAGAAAAAAAGAGTTCAGAATTAACATTTTAGAGTATACTAACATTTTCACAATAAAAACTATAGTTTGTCCTTAATTCTTACACTATTAAATATCAAAAGGTGATTAAAAGTGTTACTCAGATTGATATTTACAAGTGAATATTCCCCCATGAATAAGCAGAAAAACATTGAAGCTATTTTTAAAGTGTATCTATTATGAACAATCATGTGTTCCAATTTAAATTTATTGTGAACATTTGGGTGTGTGTTCTTATTTGAAACAAAGCTTGTTGTGTCCTATGGAATTAAACATTAGCACCAGCTCTGTTATGATCTTATCTAAATGGTTAGGACAAAAGTGCCCATTGTATTTCAGTTTAGATTCTTTGGAGGCCGGGCTATACATATTAAAAGGAATCTACGCATTTTTTGCCAAGACACTATTTTATCCTTTTCTTTCCTGCTGAAGTTCCACGGGCAATTGAGCATTTTACTCACGAGTATATTTGTCATATGTGAGTCCAGATGGTGACGGCCATTTGTGCAAGGATTGGAGTCATCACAACCAAATTTTATTGTGTCCTCAACTGGCGTCACAGTGATTAGAAACACTGATAACAATTTTTCACTAAGTGCGTGGGCTGCCACGCACTTGGGATTAGTTAAAGGATAGTGAACAAAATTAACCTAAACAAATGAAATAGGACCACAAATAGACCTTTGTGCCACTCATGCCTACTCCATCATTCAGTAAGAATGAAGCTGATCTGTCTGTGTTTTAATTCTACATTTCCATTCATCCACGATACCCCTGCCTAACAAGAATCCATTCACCTCTGTCTCAAAAGTAGTCAATGGCCCCAACTCCACCCAACCCTGAGGCAGGACGTTCCAAACCGCTAAGAGAAAATGAAATCCCCATCTCTGTTCTGAAAGGGTGACCTTCTAATAGTAAAATTGTGCCCCCCTTTCCTGGATTGGTCCAAAAGAGGAAACAAGTTCTGAAGAAGGGTCACTGAACTTGAAACATTAATTCTGTTTTTCTCTCTCCACAGTTGCTGCCAGACCTGCTGGGTTTCTCCAGCAATATCTGTTTTTGTTTCCTTTCTACATCCACTTCGTCAATACCGTTCAGGATCTTATACACTTTAACTAAGTCACTCTTCTGAACTCCAATGGAAAAAAAGCTCAGTCGATCCAACAAATTCTCATAAGACAACCCACTCATTCCACGTTATCTCCTTCATAAACATGTTGTTCAATTTAATTCCAATTTAGTTGGCTAGCTCAGTTGGCTGGAAAGCTGGTTTGTGATGTAGAGTGACACCCAACAGCATAGATTCGATTCCCAGACGAACTGACATTACCAAGAAGGACTCTCCTTCTCAATCTCTCCCTCTCAACATGCTGGCCCTCAGATTAAATCACCACAAGTCATTTCTCTCCAATGATAATCCACTGTGGTCCAATAGGACTACAGCAACTTTATCTTTGTCCTTTAGTCCTACATGATCTCCTGACTCTACAGCTCATCAATCTTATTTCCTGCTTTATATGTGCACAATAAATCCAGTTTAGATCTGAATGCATTCCCTATTACTCTAAACCCACTTAATAACTTATTATTTCTTACTCCTATGCTAGCTGTCTCCCAGTTCTTTGGATGAATCTGTTGTTGGTACACATTCATTTGTGGACCACGAGCACTGACTATTCACTATCTGTATTCAGTGATTTACAACTGCTCAGTTAAATCCTTGCCCTGGCAGCAATGTACTATTCTGCATCCACTTCTATGGACACCAAAACATCTGTAATCTACCCAATTTTGTTTTTTGCTAATTCTTTCTTTTAACATATAGAGATTTACAAAATTATGAGGGGCATGGATAGAATAAATAGACAAAGTCTTTTCCCTGGGATCGGGGAGTCCAGAACTAGAGGGCATAGGTTTAGGGTGAGAGGGGAAAGATTTAAAAGAGACCTAAGGGGCAACTTTTTCACACAGAGAGTGGTACGTGTATGGAATGAGCTGCCAGAGGAAGTGGTGGAGACTGGTACAATTACAACATTTAAGAGGCATTTGGATGGGTATATGAATAGGAAGGGTTTGGAGGGATATGGGCTGGGTGCTGGCAGGTGGGACTAGATTGGGTTAGGATATCTGGTCGGCATGGACGGGTTGGACCGAAGGGTCTGTTTCCATGCTGTATATCTCTATGACTCTATGTCTTTCAAAGCTATAGCAATCCAATTTTTATGATTTTGTAGTTTTGCTCTATTTCTTTATCAATTTCTTGGTTCTTCTTTGTTGAATATTAAAATTCTCTCAATCTTCAGGCTTACAACATTGTTTGGCAACTTTATGAGCCTTTTCCTTTGATCTAATACTATTGCAACTTCCCTGGTTGGCCAAGGCACTCTTATTTTTCTTTTTGGATAATAGTATAGTAATGGGAGAAGATTCACAATAGCTTTTAAAAGGGAAGTAGATAATAGTAAAATGTTGCAGATGCTGGGAATCAGAAATCAAAACAGATAATGCTGGTAATATTAACATGTTTGGTAGTGCTGATGGAGAAAGAAACAGGGTTAAAGGTTTGGGCTGAATCATCTTTCAAATTGGTAAATGTTAGCAAGTTAATAACGTCTTATGTTTCTATATTCCTAGTTCAAGTGAAAGACCAGAAATTTGGTTTGTCTCAACAGCTATTGCTATACTTCTGGATAAGTTTTCAATTAGACAAGAAAAAAATGTTATTGGTAAATTATATTTGCTAAATTAATATGCCAGATATTGTCTTTTTTCAATTCATTCATGGGAGGTGGGCATTACTGGCTGGACAAGTATTTTTTGTCCATTCCTAATTGGCCTTGAGAAGATATGGTAAACCACTTTCCTGAACTATTGCAGTTCACAACAGAAAGGTGCATGGACAGTGTTATTATGAGGGATGTTCTAGGATTTGGAACCAGTGACAGTGGAGGAAAAGCAATATATTTCCAAGTCAGAATGGTGAGTGGTTTGGAGAAGAAGTCGCATGAGGGAGATTTTCCAGACATCTGCTGCCCCATCCTTCAAGTTGGTAGATGTTATGGTACCAGAGTGAATTACTGCAGTGTATTGTGTAGATAGTAAATAATGATACCACTGTACCTCAGGGGTATAGGGAAGTAATGTTGATGGGGTGGATAAGGTGCTAATCAAGTGGCATGTTTTATCCTGAATGATATTGAACTTCTTGAGTGTGGCTGGAGCTTCACTCATCGAGGTAAGTAGAGGTTATTCCATCACACTCCTGGCTAGTGCCTTGTAGATGGTGAACAGGCTTTAAGGAATCAGGAGGTGAGTTACTCACCTCAGAATTCCTAGCCCTTGACCTGCTTTTGCAACCACTGTATTTATATAGCTGTACCACTTCAGCATTTAGGCAATAGTATCCCCCGGATGTTCATAATGATAGCCGTGCAATTGAAGTTGAGGGAAAGTGGTTAAATAGTCCCTTTTTGGAGATACGAATGAGCACAAATGGTACTTGCCAATTTTCAAACATGGATATTGTCAAAGTCTTGATGCATATGGACGCAAGACTCTTCTGGATTTGAAGAGCTTATGAACATTGTATCATCATCAGTGCACATCTTTTGAATTTATGAGGAAGTATCTGAACTTGATTGGGCCTAGGACGTTACACTGAGAACCCCAAATGATATCCTATGGCTGAGATGACCTTCCTTTGTGCTAAGTTTGCCTCTGACCAACAGAGATTTCCCTTTGATTATTGTTGACTTTCTATCTGCACTTGGATGATGCTGATAATTGAGAGTAGAGTGATGAAGAGTAATTAGTTGGGCTGGACTTGCTCTAATGTTTTGCACACAGGACATACCTGGACAATTTCACATTGCCAAGTAGATACCAATATCTGGCCTATTAAATCACAGTCGTTTATGCTATAGGAAGGATCAAATTGGAGGCAAGGGAGGAGGGGCATTTTTGATAAAGGAAAACATTACTGCTGTATTTAGAAAGGATATTCCTGAGGGATTATCCAATGCAGCTATATGAGTGAAACTCAGCAATAAGATGGGGATGATCACCTTGATGGGATTGTACTACAGGCCCCTCAATAGTCAGTAGGAAACTGAAGAGCAAGTATGTAGAGAAATCTCAGATATGTGTAAGCATAATAGGTTTATAATAGTAGATGATTTTAACTTTCCAAACATAGACTGGGATTGCCTTAGTGCTAAGGGCTGGATGGGGAGGAATTTGTTAAGAGTGTTCAAGAAAATTTTCTTTATCAATATGTAGATGTACATACTTGAGAAGGAGCAAAATTTGACCTTCTCTTGGGAAATAAGGAAGGGCAAATGACTGGAGATCACTTTGAGTCCAGTGATGATAATTCTATTAGTTTTAAAATAGTTATGGAAAAGGATAAGCCTTACATAAAAATTAAAGTTCTTAATTGGAGTAAGGCCAATTTTAATGGTATGAGACAAGAACTTACAAAAGTTGATTAGAGTAGACTGTTGGCAGGTAAAGGACGACTGGCAGGTGGGAGGCTTTCAAAAGTGAAAGGCAGTATGTTCCTCTTAGAGTGAAGGATAAGCTTGGTAGGAGAAGGGAAAATGGATGAATAAAGATATTGATGCTCTGATCAAGAATAAGGAAGAAGGATATGTTAGGTATACACAACCGGGATCAAATGAATTTGTTGGAAGAGTATAAGCTGATCTTAGTCAATTCGGCCAATGGGCTGAGGAAAAGCAGATGGACTTTAATTTGGATAAATGCAAGGTAAGAGAAAGTGAGGACTGCAGACATTGGAGAGTCAGAGTCGAAAAGGGTGCAGCTGGAAAAGCATAGCAGGTCAGACAGCATCCGAGGGGCAAGAGGGTCAACATTTCTGGCATAAGCCCTTCATCAGGAATGTGGAGGGGGAAGAGGGATAAGAGACAATTAGCCGTTGGAGATGGGGGTAAGGTAGGTGGAAAGGTGATAGGTGTGTGCACGTGGGGGATAATTGTGATGGGGGTGGGAGGGTGGATTGGATAGGTAGGAAGGAAGATAGACAGGTAGGAGAGGTCAAGAAGTGGTGACAAATTGGAGGTTTACATCTGCAATGAGGTAGGGGGAGAGGAGATTTGGAAACTAGTGAAGTCAATGTTGATGCCATATACTTGAAGGGTCCCAAGCTAAAAGTTGAGGCGTTCTTCCTCCAGTTAGTGGATGGATTTGATTTGGCAGTGGAGGAGGCCCAAGACTTGCATGTCCTTAGCAGAGTGGGAGAGGGAGTTGAAATGGTGGGCCACAGGGTGGTGGGGTTGTTTAGTGCATGTGTCACAGACATGTTCCCTGAAACACTCTGCGAGTTGGCATTCTGTCTCCCCAATATAGAGGAGACCACATTCAGAGCAACAGATGCAGTTGATGAGGTGGGTGGATGTGCAAGAAAATCTCTGCCAAATGTGAGGCCTTGGATGGAGGTGAGGGGACAGGTATTGCATTTTGGTAAGATAAACAAGGGGCTTATACAATTAATGTCAGGATAGTGTTGTCAAACACAGAGTCCTAGGGGAGCAGGTTCTTGGTTCTTTGGAAGTTGTGTCACAGGTAGACAGAATGGTTAAGAAGGCATTTAGCTGAAACTTTATTGCTGTTCCAGCAATAAAGTTTCAGCTTTGATCTCCAGCGTCTGCAGACCTCACTTTCTCCTCCTAAGAAGGCATTTAGCACACTTGCCTTCATTGCTCAAAGTATTGGGTATAAGAGTTGAGACATCATGTTATGGTTGTATCGGACATTGATGAATCTACTTTTGGAGTACTGTGCACAGTTATTATGTTCACCCTGCTTTTGGAAGGATGTAACTAAATTGGAATGGGTTCAGAAAAAAGTTACAATGTTATTATCAGGAGTGGAGGGTTTGTGTTATAAGAAGAGGTTACGTAGGCTGGAACTTTTTTCACTGAGGGTAGGAGGTTGAATTTTAGAGTCCCTACAGTGTGGAAACAGGCCATTTGACCCAATAAGTCCACACCGACCCTCCGAAGAGTGACCCCTCCCAACCCTATTACTCTACATTTTGCCCTAATACACCTAAGGAGCAGGAGAATTGATGTTTCGGGCATAAGCCCTTCTTCAGGAAGGGCCCTCATTCCTGAAGAAGGGCTTATACCTGAAACGCCGATTCTCCTGCTCCTTGGATGCTGCCTGACCTGCTGCGCTTTTCCAGCAACACATTTTTCAGCTCTGATCTCCAGCATCTGCAGTCCTCACTTTCCCCTAATACACCTAACCTACCTATCCCTGAACACTATGGCCAATTCACCTAATGTGCACATCTTTTTTGGATTGTGGGAAGAAACTGGGGTACCCAAAGGAAATCCATGCAGACACATGAGAATGTGCAAACTCTACACAGACAGTAGCCTGAGGCTGGAATCGTGGGTCACTGGCACTGTGAGGTAGCTAACCACTGAGGCATCATGCCCCACAGTTGAGAGTTATAAAATCAGAAGGGGCATAGATAAGGTGAATAGCAAAGATTTTTTCCCAAGGATAGAGGAGTTCAAAAGGTGTGTTTTTAAGGTGAGAGGAGAAAGATTTAAAAGCAACCTGAGGGACAACCTTTTCACACAGAGGGTGGTACAGGATTTTCCTGCTCCGCTTTTCCAGCACTACTCTGATCTAAACTCTGGTTTCCAGCATCTGCAGTCCTCACTTTTGCCATATATGAAATGAACTGCCAGAGGAAGTTGTAGATGCTGGTACAGTTACAACATTTAAAAGATGTTTGGAGAGGTACATAAATAGAAAAGGTTTAGAGGGATATGTGCCAACACACAAGCAAGTGGGACTAGTTTAGTTTAGGAAGTGTGGTCAGCTGGACTGAAGGGTCTGTTTCTGTGCTGTATGAATTGGACTCTACAATTATATTTTAGTTTTAAATGTATGCTACTTAATATTTAAGAAATAGTCAATTATTTAAATACTAATGCAGTTTAAAAGAAGTTTGTGTTGCACCTCAAATGTGTTGTCTAATTGCTTATGGTGAAAGTATAGAAAGGGCTGTTGAAGGTTTTTGTGGTAGTGGTAGTGTCCCTACCACTGAACCAGGAGGCATGGTTTAAGTCCAACTTATTGCAGGAGTCTGTATGAACATCACTGGCCAGGCTGATTACAAATATCTACAGAGGGATGTTTTATAACATGAAGAGACACTTGTAGCACAATGGGAGTATCTGAACCAGGAAAGTCAGGTTCAAGTTTAGGCCCTCTTGTGGCGCAGGGATAGTGTCCCTACCCCTGAATCAGGAGGCCCAAATCCAAGTCCCACCTGATCGAGAGATGGTAATGACATCTCTCAACACGTTGATTAGAAAAATACGTTAAATTTTTTAAAATGCCCTTCCGGGATTCACCTACTGTTCAACTTTTGTTTCGACAGTGGTTTGGGCGTTTGATGGGCTTGGCTTGGCTTGACATAGGCTAGTATGTTGGATGACGTGACCAGGCTCGGTCTTGGGCGGGGCTGACCAAGCAGGTGGGGGTCAAGCTGCGTGGCATAAGGGACAGAGCAGGGGGCGGGGCCATGATTGGTGGTGGGCGGGGATTGCGCCGGCGGGCGGGTCGTGCGCTGGAGGGCGGGGTTAGACGTGGGGCGGCGGCGGGGGGGGGGGGTGCGGACGGTTGTGGGCGTGGCCGAGCAGGCAGGGGCGGGGCCACGGTGCCGGAGGCCCCGGGCGCGCGACTCCGAGCGGCGGGGGGGCGGAGCCAAATCCGAGTGGCGACGTGTTTACGTGACGGCGACAACAGCCCTACCCTGGCCGACAGCATGAAGCCTGGAGTCCGAGAGGCAGTGTTGGCGAGGGGCTCCATTTGACAGCGGCTGAGTACTGAGCACGAGGGGGAGGGTGGAAAGCAACGTCTTGCGGCGGAACGAGGATGGAGAGAAGGAAGAAGGAGGCGGCGGCTGCGAAGGTAAACCGATCAAGCACCGGGTGTTTGTGTGTATGGCACTGGCTTGTTTGTGTTGAGGAGGACAGGCCTTGAAGCGGCCCTGAGTGGAAAATTTCCTCCGGATCTGGGCTTGTAAAGCAATCGAGTCCAACTCGCCATAGCCTTCAGATTTATATGATGTTTGTGGCTGATAATATTGTTTGTTTTGGGTTTTAATCGGAGTTTGCTAATCTGACATTTCGATCCCTCCACTTCTAAAAATCCACCCTTTTGTTTCTCATCAGGGAATTTTAATTGCTTTCGATTTGACAAGCATAACATTGAAGTAACATTTAAAAACATGACTTAATTTTTACCCTTGGGTTTTAATCACCACAGTAGGCTGCAATTCATAAGAATTAACGCATTTCCAATTTGGACACTTGGCCTAGTAATAAATTGAGTTTAAACACTTGCCCCGTGAAACAATCAGGAAAGTCACTTGGAACAATTCTAGATACAACAAAAATAAAACACTTTTTATAAATTATTTGATCACTTGCAGTTGAGCTACAGTAATTTTACGTTGCAACATGTATCTGATCCCATGTACCTGTTACAAATGATAAGCTACCCTACAATTAAAGCGTTATCTTAAGTATTCTTCTAGGAATGTGGCCCAACTGGTGCTGCAGCGGTGAGAATCACAGGAAATGTTTGACTGAAGAATGAAAATTTTTTACATTCTATTGTGGTGGAGACCGATATACAGCAAAGATCTTTTGTAGTGAGACAAATGTCACTTACTAAAGTTCAATTCCAGTTTTTATTATTTGGTTGTTTGTAGAAAATCTAAATTTTCAACTATTGTATACAACTTGAAAACATCAACAATTACACTTTAGATTTAATTTTAAACTATTTTAGTTGAGTCAACTAACGTCAGTTTATTCAATCACTTTGTTACTCAGTACTATAGAAGAACTGCCTGTGTAATTCGCTGTTCTGGTTTAAAATGTTAAAATGCACTGTTTCATGTTAGCATTGATAGATTTTAGTTCTTTACTTTATCTTTTGGAGTTGTTTTATTTTTAACAAGTAAATATGGAATTAGCTAAAGTTGAAGTTATTCTTGAGTAAGTACTACACCTATATGGAAGTTAATGCACATTGAATATATGTACTAAATCAGTTGCCCTTTGAAGGAAAAGTGTTTTAAATTCAGTATTTCTGCAAACACTCTTGTTTGAAATTGAAACCTAAAAACAGGCTGCTACAAATCATCAGTATAATTCTTGGGTGTTAATAATTTGTTTAACAATTACTATGATTTAATGATATATTTATATTATTTATAGAATTAAATCAGTGTTTAGTTTGTATTAATACCCTGATATTCATGACACCATTCATTTTTTTACATTGGTTCTTGTGCATAAAAGTATATGGAGAAAATATGTAAATAAACAGAGAACATCTCAAATAAAATGTGATTAATCTTAAAACTGAATACAGCCCATTCCTGGCTGGTCTCTGACATTGTACCCTTTTGCAACTTTGAGGTAGTTCAGAACCTTGCTATCTGTGTCTTAACTCGCAGCAAGTTCTGTTGTCCTGTTCCTCTGTCACACCTAAGCATGCTGACATTTATTAGTTCCTGGTCAAGCAATATCTTTATTTCAAAATTCGCTTTTCTGTTTTCAAATTCCCCCGTGATCTTGCCTGTCCCTCTGTTTCCAATCTCCATGAACCTCAGTGCTTTGAGATACCTGATCGCCTCTTTGTTCCCATTCATAGTTGCTCCATCATTGGTGATTGTGCCAAGGCCTCGATCTCTATAATTTTCTCCCTACACCCAGATCTCTCTGCCTCTCTACATTGCTTTCCTGCTTGAAGACATTTCTTAAAATTTACCCCTTTAAAAATGTTTACCTGTGGGATAGAGTATCTTATTTTTGTATGCTTCTGTGATATGCCATGGGACGTTTCACTGCATTAAAGATTGTATAATGAAATAAGTTATATAATGAAATAATATGCAAGATATTATAAAGTCGTCATGTGATATTGTAAACTTGTTTAATTTATTATTATACAAGAGCACAAATAGCACTATGTTTCACAAACAAAACTGAAATGGTACTGTTGTTATTTATGTCAGAACAACGGGGATTACATAGATCATTTAATGTAGAGAGTGGCAGAAAATTAGATACTAAATTTGGTAATACAATAAATCTTTGACAAAAGAGTCTATGACTCTTTATAAAAGTTAAATGTTATGTAATAGGTGTTGCCATATTGTTCCTGGATTAATTTTTCAAGATGTATGTTGCAATATTGCAACAGGGATTGAGAGATTACTGATCTTTTAGAGCGTTGCAGATGAATCTCATCTGTGTGCATTTGAATGCTGGTGCCATAGGCAAAATGTTTTATTGAGTGATTGCACCTCTGGTTAGATTTCATAAATGATCTGAGAAATTTAATTAGTTGCATTTCTGACAGAGTCTGCTCCAAAAACATAGCATTGATATCCTTTGTGACTATATACATTAAATAGGACACGGAGAAACAAACTGTCCAAGGTGTTTGATGCTGATGGTAATGCTATGTTACCACACACCCTGCTCTCCAGACAACATTCCGTTGCTGATCCCCATAAGACCATAAGAAATAGAAGCAGAGTAGGCCTTTCGATCCCTTGAGTCTGTGCACTTGGTGGTGCTTAATGTTACGTGGAGTGAATTGGCTGGAGATTGACCTCTGAAAGATTTTGGTTTCCTCTTGAAGCCACTACTATCATCCACACAAAATGGATGGTTGCAGGTGCTTCAACCTTGCCTTTTATGCTGATGTGCTGGGCAAGCTGGGATCTTTCCTCGAATGTGTTGTTAAACATCAAAGTTGTATCAAAGTAGGATCAAGTTTTTATCGGTCTTTATACTTTTCTTCACTGATTCTGGAATTCCTTTAGAAATCTAATCCACATTTTATATTGCACGTCTACTTTTGATCTCTATCTTTCGTGTTCCAGTTAATAAAACAAAGATCCACATAGGTTACATCAAAATAACAAACTTGGGTCCAACAAAATACACTGAACCATTTTCTATCCCTTCTATTTATTTTGTTAGCATAATTATATTGACTTTATCTTCTCTTCCTGTCCCTGTATTACCATGCTTATGTAGATTGCACAGACCCTTTCCATGCTGCATATTCACAATTGGCCAGGCTAATGGATTCCAAGCCCCCTCAGACATAGCTGAGTGAATTTTACACATTCCATTCATCCATTATCTGAGACAATATTCTTGCCTTTAGTGCTTTTGCACAGTGCATCTATGCTCAGCAGAAACATCTTAAAAACACAAAATATAGGAGCAGAAATGGGTGTTGAATTTGTTCATCATACAAATCGTGACTGTTTTTTACCTCAGCGCCACTTTTCCATGCTACCTCCATATCCCTTGATGTCCTTGGTATCCAGAAATCCATCGACTTCTGTCTTGAATGTGCACTGTGATTGAGCTTCCTCATTTTTCTGGATTAGAAAATTCTAAATATTCACCACCCTCCATGTGAAGACATTCCTCCTCATCTCAATCTAAAATGGCCTCAGCCTTACTCTGGGGCTTTCTCTCCTGGTTCTACTCTCACCAGTCAGGTGAAGCATCCTATCTATAACCACCTTGTCATATCCTGTAAGAATGTTTGTAAATTTTAGTGAAATCACCTCCCATTATTTGAAACCCATTCGCTGCAGTCCATCCTCCTGAAACAATCCTGTCATCCCTGAAAAAGAGTATGATGATTCTCCTTTTGCATGCCATCTATGGCAGATATATCTTTCCTTTAGATAAGGAGACCAAAACTATATACAGTGTTCCAGATGCAGGCTCATCAAGGCCACTTGATAAAAACCAAAAGAATTGCGGATATTGTAAATCAGGCAAAAATAGAAATTGCTCAAAGCTCAGCAGGTCTGGCAGCATCTGTGGAGAGAAGTCAAAAATGAACATTTTGGATCAAGTGACCCTTCCTCAAAACCCAGTTTTGTTAAGAAATTGGCAGAAGTTCATCACGTTGTATTACCAGTGGGTTAAGGAGGTGCTGTGGGTAGCACGTGAATTACCAATAGAAGGTCCTTTGGGAGGAAGTTTGATGGGAAAATATCAGACAGAACGTTTAAATGAGTATCAGTTGATTAGAGTCAGCAAGGATTTGAGAAAGATGATTGTGCCTGACTGATTTTTTTTTGAAGGAGTCACTAACCTTGGTGGTAATAGTGTCTATATGAGCATTCAAAGTTAAATTAACTTCTGAAGATATTTGCAAAGGTTGCATGGAAATCATAAGAGCACACAAAATTGTAAATAGCATTTAATTGTATTGCTTGGTAGTTAACTGAGAGGTATCAGATTAGGGCAAATGGTCTTCTGCAGATCTGTTCAGGGGGCTTACTGCAAATCATGTTTTAAAGGAATAAAGCTGTATATCAAAGTTTGCAGATGATGTGCAATTCGGAGGTGAGCTATATGGATGGCAGTAGGAAGTTACAGAGTTAGTGTGCAAAACAACAGGACATGGTGCCTCAATGTAGTGAAGTTTTACATCAAATCCTTTGTTCACATAGATGAATTGAAATATTTTCTTAGTCTCAAAAGACTAGGCACTGTGGAGGAGCTAAAGGATTTAGATATGCACAAAAAACTTGTTGCAGAATGTGATGTTACATTTTTACTGAGCCTTGGTTAGTCATTTGGAAATACTATGTTCATTTTAAGGCACTGAATCAAAGGAAAGGTCTGTTGTCCTTGGAAATGATTTAAAAAAAACTTTTCAGTACAATCGTCATGGTGCTTAATGGGTTAAATAATGAGGAAAGACTATGTAAACTTGCTTTGTATTCCCATTTGTTTGGAAAGTTCTGGGATGATCTAATTGAGGTGTTTATATTGACAAAGGAATTGGTAAACTACATGCAGAAAAACCGGTGTTTGAGAACAGGGTGAAATTCATTGAACGATTTTACTGTCTTCCTCTTTTTGCCTTCAGAGTTTTTTCGCTAACAATTCTTCCTTTTCCTTTTAATAAATAGGCAGTGGTGTGTTTCCTCAAACTCTGTTTGTGAAGTCCAACCTAAGATGATCCACAGTGAATTCTTTAGCATTTAAACAAAGTAGGATTTATTACTGCTTTCAAAACTTTTAGGAATGGTTTGCAATACATTAGCACGTGCATATAAGAAAGAGAGAAAAGAGAAACGAGAAAAAGCAAGGGAGAGAAGTCATGAAGGATTATTTAAAATCAAAAGACTTCAGAATAAATTCCCATGAATTAGTGTCCAGCAAGTCAATGTACATTGAGTTTCTTTCAGTTGATCGACGTTCTCTTGCAAGAGTTCAAATGCAGTCGTACTGTAATTGTAAGCTGAAAGTGTAGGCATAACATCAGTTTCTCTTTATAAATCACACTTTTTTTGAGAGATATTGACATCAGAAACATGCTTTTAGCTAAGCCTGGAGCTGCTTACTTTTTGGCTCCGAGTCATAGAGATGTACAGCACAGAAACAGACCCTTTGGCCAACCCGCCAAGCCAACCAGATATTTAGATTAGATCAGGTTACTTACAGTGTGGAAACAGGCCCTTCAGCCCAACAAGTCCACACCGACCTGCCGAAGCACAACCCACCCAGACCCATTCCCCTACATTTACCCCTTCACCTAACACTACGGTCAATTTAGCATGGTCAATTCACCTAACCTGCACATTATTGGACTGTGGGAGGAAACCGGAGCACCCGGAGGAAACCCACGCAGACACGGGGAGAATGTGCAAACTCCACACAGTCAGTCGCCTGAGGCAGGAATTGAACCCGGGTCTCTGGCGCTGTGAGGCAGCAGTGCTAACCACTGTGCCACCGTGCCGCCCACTAATTAAATGCATGAGCGTCCCTGGGTAGGCTCGAACCACCAACCCTTCAGTCAATAGCCAAACGTGCTAACCGATTTCGCCACAGAGAGTATTATCCCAACCCAATCTAGACCCACCTGCCAGCACCCAGCCCATATCCCTCCAAACCTTGCCTATTCATAAACCCATCCAGATGCCTTTTAAATGTTGCAATTGTACTAGCCTCCACCACTTCCTGGAGCAGCTCATTTCATACACGTACCACCCTCTGCGTGAAAAGGTTGCCCCTTAGGTTTTTTTTAGATCTTTCCCATCTCACCCTAAACCTATGCCCTCTAGTTCTGGACTCTCCCACCCCAGGGAAAAGACTTTGTCTATTTTTCCTATCTATGCCCCTCATGATTTTGTAAACCTCTATAAGGTCACCCCTCAGCCTTCAACGCTGCAGGGAAAACAGCCCTAGCCCATTCAACCTCTCCCTATAGCTCAAATTCTCCAACCCTGGCAACATTCTTGTAAATCCTTTCTGAACCCTCACAAGTTTCACAACATCTTTCCAATAGGAAGGAGACCAGAATTGCACGCAATATTCCAACAGTGGCCTAACCAAAGTCCTGTACAGCCTTAACATGATCTCCCAACTCCTTTACTCAATACTCTGACCAATAAAGGAAAGCATACCAAACATTGGCTTCCCTATCCTATCTACTTGCGACTTCACTTTCAAGGAACTATGAACCTGCACTCCAAGGTCTCTTTGTTCAGGAACACTCCCAAGGACCTTACCATTAAGTGTATAAGTCCTGCTAAGATTTGCTTTCCCAAAATGCAGCACCTCTCATTTATCTGAATTAAACTCCATCTGCCACTTCTCAGCCCATTGGCCCATCTGATCAAGATCCCGTTGTAATCTGAGGTAACTTTCTTTGCTGTCCACTACACCTCCAATTTTGGTGTCTTCTGCAAACTTACTAACTATATCTCTTATGTTCACATCCAAATTATTTATATAAATGATGAAAAGTAGTGGACCCAGCACTATCCTTGTTTCATTCCACTGGTCACAGGCCTCCAGTCTGAAGAACAACCCTCCACCATCACCCTGTCTTCTACCTATGAGCCAGTTCTGTATTCAAATAGCTAGCTCTCCCTCTATTCCATGAGATCTAACCTTGCTAACCATACTCCCATGGGAACTTTGTCAAATGCCTTACTGAAGTCCATATAAGTCACGTCTACCGCTCTGTCCTCATCAATCCTCTTTGTTACTTCTTCAAAAAACTCAATCAACTTTGTGAGACATGATTTCCCACGCATGAAGTCATGTTGACTATCCCTAATCAGTCCTTACCTTTCCAAATACATGTACATCTGTCCCTCAGGATTCCCTCCAACAACTTGCCCACCACCAGCGTCAGGCTCACTGGTCTATAGTTCCCTGGCTTGTCCTTACCACCTTTCTTAAACAGTGGCACCACATTAGCCAACCCCCAGTCTTGCGACACCTCACCTGTGACTATCGATGATACAAATATCTCAGCAAGAGGCCCAGCAATCACTTCCTGAGCTCTCCACAGGGTTCTCGGGTACACCTGATCAGGTCTTGGGGATAAATCCCCTTTTTATGCATTTCAAGACATCCAGCATTTCTTCCTCTGTGATATGGACATTTTTGAAGATGTCACCATCTATTTCCCTACATTCTATATCTTCCATGTCCTTTTCCACAGTAAATACTGATGCAAAATACTCGCATACAAAGGCTGCCTTGCTGATCCTTGAGGGGCCCTTTTCGCTCCCTAGTTACCCTTTTGTCCTTAATGTAGTGTTTCAAGCAGATTGGTAATCAAAGATGACTCAACTAAGAAGGTTGACATTCCCTCATCATATTCCTGCCCGAAACATCGATTTTCCTGCTCCTCGGATACTGCTTGACCTGTGCTTTTCCATCACCACTCTAATCTTGATTCCTTATCCGTACCCATTGTGTATTTGTGGTGGCTAAATAGAATAATTTGCACCAACTACACCTATAATGGCTTTGTTCAGAACTAGCTAAAGTCGACAGCTTGTCTATTAATCCTTTGTTGGCTTTGCTGGAATGTCCATCCAGTGCAAGGAGGGTCACATTATAAGAGCTGATGTTTGAATTTGTCCTGAAACGTGCTGGACACTTCTGAAAGAAGTCAGTTTGTTCATTCTGTTTTCGGCAGCAGCTATTTTAAGACTTGGCAAGGATCTGTTTAAAAACAAAAGAATTAAACAAGTTTGATTTTATAAAATTCTCTCTACCTGCCCTCTGGGCGTTATGTTGGACTGTCGATATATCTCCAGTACATCCCGCACAGCGTTAAAGTTCTGTTACTGATATTCAGTTTCTCAGGATAGAGAGTGTTCAGACACTTTATATTTATTTCTCTTGTTCCATTAATCCTAATAGGTTTTGAGGTATTGCTTTTCTGGTTTAAAAATAACAGACCTTGAAATTTGTTTAATTTTTGTGGTATGAGGGGTTCTTTTGAGCTGCACATGAAGTTAGGATATTCTGCAGTATTTGTCCCCTACATAATTTGTATTATTCTTGTCTCACTGAGCTTTGTCTTTACAAGTAGCTTGTTCAAATAATAACTCTGTATCAAGCGATGACTGATTGACTAGGGGGCTAATGTTCCTCAACTGGAGTTTCGTATCAATCCTTGATATACCTTAATATTCTAGTCCTTTGTGATTTTGGAGAAGATTTGTAGCTCAGGTTGTGGATCACGTTGTAAATTTGCTCACTGAGCTGGTAGATTTGTTTCGTCACCATGCTAGGTAACATCATCAGTGAGTCTCCAAATGCTCGCTGATGATGTTGACTAGCATGGTAACGTTCTCCTCCTCCTCCTAGCATGGTCTGAGAACAAATCTACCAGCTCAGTGAGCAAACTTGCAACCTGATCCTGGTGATTCTTGGTTCAAATGATCCAATATACCTTGAACTGATTCAAAAGCAACACTTCCAAGGTTGCTTCGGTTCAGATCCCCTCTATAATAGAGTCATAGTGATTTACAGCACAGAAACAGACCCTTCAATCCAATTCATCCATGCCAACCAGATATCCTAAATTAATCTAGTCCCATTTGCCAGCACTTGGCCCATATCCCTCTAAACCCTTTCTATTCATTTACATATCCAGATGCCTTTTAAATATTATAATTGTACCACCTTCCACCACTTCCTCTGACAGCTCATTCCATGCATGCACCACCCTTTGCATGAAAAGGTTGCCCCTCAGGTCCCTTTTATATCTTTCCCCTCTCACCCCAAACTTATGCCCTGTAGTTCTGGACTCCCCTACCCAGGGAAAAGACCTTGTCTATTTACCCAATCCGTGCCCCTCATGATTTTATAAACCTCTATAATGTCACCCCTCAGTCTCCGACGCTCCAGCAAAAACACCCCCAGCCTGTTCAGCCTCTCCTTATTGCTCAAACCCTGGCAACATCCTCCTAAACCTTTCTTTACCCTTTCAAGTTTGACAACATCCTTCCAATAGGAGAGAGACCAGAACTGCATGCAATATTCCAACAGTGGCCTAACCAATGTCCTGTGCAGCCGCAACATGACCTCCCAACTCGTATACTCAATACTCTGACCATTAAAGGAAAGCATACCAAATGCTGCCTTCACTATCCTATCTACCTATGACTCTACTTTCAAGGAGCTATGAACCTGCACTCCAAGGCCTCTTTGTTCAGCAACACTCCCAAGGACCTTACCATTAAGTGGATAAGTCCTGCTCTGATTTGCTTTTCCAAAATGCAGTACCTTGCATTTATCTTAATTAAACTCCAGCTGCCACTCCTCAGCCCATTGGCCCACCTGCTCAAGATCCTGTTGTACTCTGATGCAACCTTCTTTGCAACAGAATAGGATTTGTGTTTTAAAATAAAATTGTAATTGAGTAGAAAGATCAACAGATATAATGCTTAATGGCAGAACAGGCATAAAGGTTGGTATGGCCTACTTCTGTTGTAGGTTGTTCTTTTATTTAAAAGATGTTTTATTATTTGTTTTGTTTTAAAACTGCTGCATTGAAGATAACTATAAAATCAGTCACAAATTAAATACATAATTTCAAGCATTACCTTGAATCTGAAATCCCTAACTGTTAACTGTTTCTTGGGTTTAATTGGAATTATAGTTTAAACATAATTATATAATGTAAAGTTGCCACCTTTTAAACTGTATTTCCTCTCGGTCTATATTAAACTAAAGTTGAGCTGGAAAGTTTGATACATGATGTCATTAGAAAATGTCATGTACTACAGTAGTTGTATAACAATACACACTGTCTGACTCTGCTTTCTTTTCCCATCAACTGTTCCGCATTCTCCTCCCCGCCCTCCCCAAAATCTGGCCCTCTTCTTCTCAACCTCCTGCTCCTCCTCTTCTCCCCCATTGTCATGTCCTTGTCCTCCTCCTCCTCCTCTTTGTTGATTTCCTCCTCCTCCTCCTCTTCGTCGATTTCCTCCACCTTCTCCCCCAAGTCCTCCTCCATCTCCTCTTCTCCCTCCTTCTCATCCCCTTACGTCCCCGCTCCTCTGCTGCCTCCTACTCTTTCCTTCGTCCCCCTCCTCCTTGCCCCCTTACCCTCCCCTCATGCCCCATCCCTGTCCCTGTCCCCATCCCCTTCATCTCCCAAAATAAATGTTTTTTTATTTGTGGTGGCTATCAATCATAGAGCCATCCAGCACAGAAACAGATCTTCCATGTCAACCTGTCTATACATACCTGCATTCCTAAACTGAACTTGTCCTGTTTGCCTGCATTTGGCCCATATCCCTGTCTTTCCTATCAATGTACCTCGAACATTACAACGCAGTACAGGCCCTTCAGCCCTCTGTGTTGCGCCGACCTGTGGAACCAATCTGAAGCCTATCTATCCTACACTATTCCATTTTCATCTATATGTTTGCCAATGACCATTTAAATGCCCTTAAAGCTGGCAAGTCTGCTATAGTTGCAGGCAGGGCACTTCTTGCCTCTACTACTCTGAGTAAAGAAACTACCTCTGACATCTGTCCTACATCTGTCACCCCTCAATTTAAACTATTTCCCCTTGTGCTAGCCATTATCATAAGAGGAAAAAGGCTCTCACTGTCCACCCTATCTAACCCTTTGATTATCTTATATGTCTCAATTACAATAAGGCCAAGATCTTATATATCTCCCCCGTTTTCTGCGGCTCCACACAAAGGCCGCCTTGCTGATCTTTGAGGGGAGAAAGTGAGGACTGCAGATGCTGGAGATCAGAGCTGAAAATGTGTTGCTGGAAAAGCGCAGCAGGTCAGGCAGCATCCAGGGAACAGGAGAATCGACGTTTCGGGCATAAGCCCGAAGAAGGGCTTATGCCCGAAACGTCGATTCTCCTGTTCCCTGGATGCTGCCTGACCTGCGCTTTTCCAGCAACACATTTTCAGCTCTGATCTTTGAGGGGCCTTATTCTCTCCCTAGCATTGAAATAAATGCAGTTTAATTTATTAGTCCTACCGTGTCCCTGCCTGCCCTGACTGTTGGTTTGACTCGCTTCTGTTCTCAACTGTACCAGTGTCCAATTGATCTCTTTCCTCACTATCTCCCTTGGATTCCCCCCCCCCCCCCCCCCGCCCTACCCAAACCTTACTAGTTTAAATCCTCCCAAGCAGCTCTAGCAAATCTCCCTGTCATAGTATTAGTCCCCTTCCAATTTAGGTGCAATCCAACCTTCTTGTTCAGGTCACTTCTACCCCAAAAGAGATTCCAGTGGTCCACAAATGTGAATCCTTCTCCCATACACCAGCTCCTCAGCAATGCATTCATCTGCTGTATCTTCCTATTCCTGCCCTCACTAGCTCGTAGCACTGGGAGTAATCCTGATATTACTACTCTCGAGATCTCCTTTTTAAATTTCTGCCGAACTATCTGTAATCTCCCTTCAGAATCTCAACCTTTTCCCTTCTTATATCATTGGTTCCAATGTAGACAATGACCTCTTGCTGGCCCCTCTCCCCCTTGAGAACATTCTGCATCCTCTCCGAGACATCCTTGATCCTGACACCAGGGAAGCAACCCACCATTCTGATTTTTCACTGCTGGTCTCAGACTAGAGAGTTCCCTAACACAATTGATCTCTTGGAACTCAACGTACCCCTCATCGCATTAGAGCCAGTCTCACTACCAGAAACTTGGCTGTTCGTGCTACGCTCCCCTGAGAATCCATCACCCCCTACATTTTCCAAAACGGCGTACTTGTTTGAAATGGGGATAGCCACAGAAGGCTCCTGCACTAGCTGCCTACCTCTCTTCCCGTGCCTAGAGTTAATCCATCTGTGTGACTGTATCTGAGACTTTTTTTTCCCCCCCCCCTTTCCTATGACTGCCATCCATCGCATACTGTTACTGTTGCAAATTCCTCATTGTTTCTAACTGTCTCTCCAACCAATCCATTCAATCTGATAAGATTCGCAACCAACAGCATTTATTGCAGGTATAATCCGCAGTAACCCTTAAACTCTCTTTAAACTCCCACATCTGACAAGAAGCGCATATCACTCTACTAAAGGCCATTTTTGCTCCTTCACAATCTACAGACCCAGAAGATAACACCTTCTTATTCCTCTACAAAACACTGCCCCAGGTTAAGTGAATAGTTATGGCTTATATTTTAAGTTTAACCAAGAGACGTATCTCAAAAAACATATGAAGAAAGAACCTACTCTACTCACTACTGCAGACTTTCTGTAGGTCACTCTTAAAACAGTACACTTATCTACTTCTGTGGTGTGAACTTCGCCCATTACTCCAAGATCAGTTGTGAATTTCACTTTTTGTCAATTTTCCCAGACACACTCCAATGTCCACCGATACATGAATTCACAAAGCAAAGGCAGTAACTGTGCAGGTTCACTGCTGTGTCAGTTTCTTTCTCTCTCTCCCCTGCACTGACCTCATTATGTGCTTCCTTTGTCTGTCCTTCTCTTTTAAAACTGCTGTTGTTTTGACTTTTTTTTCCAAAGTTCCAAACCAATGCAACAGGATATAAAATAGTTATTGCTGCTCCTGAAATTCGAGGAAATCACCTCCAACACCTAAAATACCTCAAAGGAGCAGCTGTTTCAGCCAGAAATTTTACCCGTCCTCCATTTTGGATTACCCAGAATCTCCTTCTTGAACAGGGGAACAACATTTGCTATCCTCAGTCTTCTAGAACTATTCCTGTAGACAATGATGACATAAAGATCAAAGCCAAAGGCTCTGCAATGTCCTCCCTGGCTTCCCAAAGAATCGTCAGATAAATCAATCACCTAGACTGGGGTCTTATATATTTTCACACTTTTCAGGATTGCTAACACCTTCACCTTGTGAACCTCAATCCCGTCTAGTCGCGTAGCCTGTATCTTGGTATTCTCCTCAACAATATTGTCTTTTTCCAGTGTGAATACCAACCAAAAATATTCATTTAACGTTTTTCTTATTTCCTCAGACTCCACGCACACCTTCCCACTACAGTCCTTGATTGGCCCTAATCTTACTCTACTCATTCTTTTATTCCTGACTTACTATAGAAAGCTTTGAGAGTTTTCCATGATCCTATCTGCCAATGACTTCTCATGTCCCCACCTGGCTCTTCCAAGTTCTCTCTTTAGGTTTTTCCTGGCCAGCTTGTCACCCTCAAGCGCCCTAACTGAGCCTTCATGTCTCATCCTAACATAAGCCATCTTCATCCTCTTGATAAGTGATTCAACTTCTTTAGTAGAACCACGGTTCCCTCACTTGACCACTTCCTCCCTGTCTGACAGGTACATACTTATCACGGACACACAGTAGCTGGTCCTTGAATAAGCTCCACATCTCAACTGTGCCCAGCCCTTACAGTTTCCTTCCCCATCCTATGCATCCTAAATCTTGCCTAATCTCATCATAATTGCCTTTCCCCCGTTTATAACTCTTGCCCTGCGGTATATACCTATCCCTTTCCATCACTAAAGTAAACATAACCAAATTGGGGTCACTATCACCAAAGTGTTCACCCATCACCAAAGCTAACACTTGGCCGGGTTCATTACCCAGTACCAAATCCAATGTGGCATGGCCCCTTGTTGGCCTGTCTACATACTGTGTCAGAAAACCTTCCTGCAAGCATTGGACAAAAACTGACCCATCTAAAGTACTCAAACTATAGTATTTCCAGTTAATATTTGGAAAGTTAAAGTCCCCCATAACAACTACGTTACGTTCCATTCTGTCCAGAATCATCTTTGCTATTCTTACCTCTAAATCTCTAGAACTATTCGGAGGCCTATAGAAAACTCCCAATGGGTGACCTCTCCTTTCCTGTTTCTAACCTCGGCTCATACTATCTCAGTAGAAGAGTCCTCAAATGTCCTTTCTACCACTGTAATACTGTCCTTGACTAACAAGCATCTAAATCCCGAAACCTGCAGTAACCATTCCTATCCCTGCTCTATCCATGTCTCCAAAATGGCCGCAACATCGAAGTCCCAAGTACCAATCCATTCTGCAAGTTCACCCACCTTATTCCGGATGCTCCTGGCATTGAAGTGGAAACACTTCAAACCACCATCCAGTTTGCTGGTGCACTCGTGACCTTGAAATCATATTTCTGAGTAGAGAGTGTGCTGCTGGAAAAGCAAAGCAGTCAGGCAGCATCCAAGGAGCAGGAGAATTGACGTTTCCTTTTGAAGAAGGGCTTATGCCTCAAACGTCGATTCTTCTGCTCCTCGGATGCTGCCTGACCTTCTATGCTTTTCCAACACCACACTGTCTACTCTGATCTCCAACACCTGCAGTCCTCACTTTCTCCAAACCATATTTCTGACCTCACTACTCTCAACCTCCTGGACACTGGAACTACAATTTAGGTTCAAATTCCCCTGCTGAATTAGTTTAAAACCTCCTGAAGAGCATTAGCCAATTTCACTCTCAGGATATTGGTATCCCTCTGGTTCAGTTGTAGACCATCCTGTTTGTAGAGGTCCCACCTACCCCTGAATGAGGCCCAATTATCCAGGTATCTGAAACCCTCCCTCCTGCATCACCCCTATAGCTACATGATCAACTCCTCTCTCTCTCTCTCGCACGCTCTCTCTCTCTCTCTCTCTCTTGCCTGTCCAAATGCCTTTTAAATGTTGTAATTACCGTATAACATGGATATTCCAGGAGCGATGCAGCTGGTCAAACCCCTTGGTTTTAAACAAAACAGAATTTATTTATAAGATTACCATATGAAACACCAACAAAACAGAACAGAATACCGAATAACCTAATCTATCCAAACATCAGGTCATCCCAACTTAATGATGCTGTTCCAAATATTTGCAACAATCCCCAAAAACACCTCATGGCACAAAAGATAAAATCAAACAGATTCTTACAGGAGCAAAGTCAGAGAGAATACCAGCCTGGAGCCACTTTTTTCACACTACTGCTAAATACTAAACCAAACCAGAGAAAAGTGGAGCTGGGAGAACTGGCCACTTTCCCTTCAGTGTATGTGTTCGTTTTAAAACTTAAAAGCCTTCTGCCTGAGGCAGTATCTGTTAGCTATAAACAAATTGGCCCTGAAACCCTTCAATGCCAAACTTTTCGGAACCTGTGTCTTTTACAACCTCTCTGTAACCTTGTTAAAGGAGCAGAATGTCTTATCCTGGAGAAAAGACCTTGGTCATTCACCTTATATATGCCTCTCATGATTTTAAAAACCTTTATATTGTCACTCCTCAGCCTCCTACGTTCCAGGGAAAAAACTTCGAGGACATCCAGGGTTTCCTTATAACTCAAGCCCTCTCACCTTGGTAACATCTTTGTGAATCATTTTTGAGTCAATTTCAGTTTAATAATATCCTTCATCATGGAGCAGGACAACCGGAATTATACAGTACTCAAAGTGTGGCCTTACCAATGTCTTGTACAGCCGTAATATGACATCCAAACTCCTGTATTCAGTGCTCTGTGCAATGATGGAAAACCTGCTAAATGCTACCTTGACCACCCTGTCTACCTGTGGTGTTTGCTTAGTTTGGGTTGTTGAGACATTAATGATGATCCCAATTAAATTTGTGACTGCCTATTAATAATATTCTCAGTGTAATCTCTGCTCCAAAAATGACCAGTCTAATCCTTACGTTTCTATTGGCATAACCTGGTAGCCATATGCTATAGGCGAAAGTGGATACTGCAGATGCTGGAGGTTAGAGTCAAGATTAGAGTAGTGCTGGAAAAGGCAGCACCTGAGGAGCAGGAAAATCCAAGTTTCGGGCAAAAGCCCTTCATCAGGAATGAGGCTGGGACCCTCTTGGGTGGAGATCTGTATGCTATACTTCAATTTCTGGAAAATTGAACAAGCAACATGGATGGATTTAGCGATGCATAATTTGCAAGGATCGAAATGAAATGTATTTAAAAAGCAGTTTAATTAAATTACTTAGCATTACCATAGTTTAAGTGATAAGTTTTGTAAAGAGGAGAAATTTTCTCATTAACTCCTGATACAAAAACATTAAATGTAAGGTCTTGAACAAGAGTTACAGGAGAAATATCAGGAATACTTCTAATGTACTAATTAATATACAAGCGTTTTTACACAAAAGTAGTCGTGACTTGGAGCTTGCCCACAAGACTGGAAACAGAAAGTTAATGATTTTGAAAATAAATTTAATTGACACTTGAATAAAATACACTTGTGAAGTTGTAGGCATCAAGTGGAGAATGGAACTGACTGGATTGCAATGCAGACAGCAGCATAGACTCAATGAAATGGCCTCTTTTGTGCTGTAAATGAGTCAAGCAACTGTCATTTTTTTTAGGGTAAATATTCTTTGGTATGAACTACCCAAAAACTATGATATTCCACTGAGCGTGATGCCTTCAGTGGATTTATTTTCATTTTAACTGTATTGTAATTTTAGATGACCTTCCTTGTTAAATGCATGAATATCAATGTGCATATGAAGTGCTTAAATGAGGATGCAGGTGGGAAGTTCAGGCAACATAACGTTCAACTCAATTTGTGATATATGACCGCTTTCTGGCCTTAGTACTATAACTTTGAAGAAAGGTTAGCTGAACAGATTCTTTTTTAAAGAAAGTGTAATCTGCAAATGCTTCTTGGTTTATTTTCTTATTCAACCCTTCCCTCAATAAAACTTGGAAAATAAGAGATGGCCATCAAGGCAATAACGTGGTTATTTCCAGTGTGCAAACTAGTTGCCTAATCATAAACTAATTAATTACAACTCTTTCCATTGAGCTACCTTGGCACAGAGCAAGAGTGAAATCAGAATTGCTTGATCTCTGGCTCTGCTTCACACATTGGTGGAGAGATGATAAATGTGATAATTTCACTGGATGAGAAATCCAAAGCCCCAGGCTAGTGCATTGGGAACAAAGGTCCAAATCCAAACTTGGCAGCCAGTAGAATTTAAATTCATTTAATAAAATCTGAAATTTAAAAGAAAACTGGTCTCAGAATGGTGACCATGACAACCATCATCAATTGCTATAAAACCCATCTGGCTATCAAGTGCCATTCTGAGGGGGAAGCCTGCTATCCTTACCTGGTCTACATGTGATTTCATTCCACAGCAATATGGTTAACTCTTGAAGGCTTCTGAAATGGGCTCACAAGCCATTCAGTTCAAGTATGTTTACAACTTTAATTATTGAGGCAGCTGCCTTAATTGTTAATCTGTGAGATGTTGGGAAAATCAATTTTGAAGCATTTCATGTTTGAAATCTATACACATGTGATGGAAATGCAAGTATACAGAACTCCAGGATAGACTTGCTTTTACAGCAAAGGAATCCTCAAATATTTGGAGTTGTACTTGAAAGATAAATGAGATTTTTGGCATATAGGTTAAAGTGAACATTTTTGTCCATTGATATCGATGAATGTTGTTGAAAGGATACATCATCTAATGAATTGGAGATAGTAAGGTCTGCAAATGCTGGAGGTCAGTGTCGATAAAATGTGGAGCTGGAAAGACACAGCAGGTCAGGCAGGATCAGAGGAGCAGGAAAGTCAACGTTTCAAGTCAGGACCCTTCATCAAGACTGGGGAGGGGGAAGGGAACTAAGAAATAAATAGAGGGTGAGGGGTGGGGCAGTGGGAAAGGTAGCTGGGGTGTGATAGGTAGATGTAGGGAGGGGTTGTTATGATTGGTCAGTGGAAAGGGTGGAGCGGAAAGGTGAGAATGAAGATGAACAGGTTAGGTCCAGTCAAGGAGCTGGGAAGCTGAACATGGGCGTACACCTGCCCCTACACCTCTCTCCACACCTCCATCCAAGGCCCCAAACAATCATTCCAAATCTGGCAGAGTTTCATCTACATCTCTTCCACCTGGGAGAAAGTGAGGACTGCAGATGCTGGAGACCAGAGTTGAGAAGTGTGGTGCTGGAAAAACAGCAGGCCAGGCAGCATCCGAGGAGCAGGAGAATCGATGTTTCGGGCATAAGCCCTTCTTCTGAAGAAGGGCTTATGCCCGAAACGTCGATTCTACTGCTCCTTGGATGCTGCCTGGCCTGCTGTGTTTATCCAGCACCACACTTCTCATCTCTTCCACCTGGTCTACTGCATTCGTTGCCCCCAATGTGGTCTCCTCTACATTGGAGAGACAAAGCGTAGACTTGGGGACTGGTTCACGGAGCATCTGCATTCTGTATGCTCCAATTGACACCACCTGGTGGTTGCCAGCTATTTCAATTCCTCCTCCCTCTCTCCTGGCAGCATGTCCATTCTGGGCCCCTATTGCCAAAATAAGGCAAATGGGAGGAACACCTTACATTCTACCTTAGCCCAATGGCCTTGATATAGAGTTCACCAGCTTCAAAATCTCCCCTCCCCTCAACCTCATTCTGTGTATAGCCATCCCTCTCCATCCTGCCTCCTTGACCAGACCTAAACTGTCCATCTTGATTCTCAACTATCTGCTCCACCCTTCCCACTGACCAATCACAATAACCCCTACCTGCATTCACCTATCCCCAAACCCCTATTTATTTCTCAGTTCCCTTCCCCCTACCCAAACCTGATGAAGAGTCCCGACTGAAAACATCGACTTTCCTGCCATGTCATCTAATGAATAACATCCATCCTTTGGTAACTCCCCATGTACTGTTGTGTTGCTCAGCTTTGCTGCAAAATCGGTACATAATCTTGGCAATCTGTTGTACATACTCTTTATAGACTGTGGATCATAATATTCCTTGTCCACATTTTCCCAAACTTCCCTGACTCCAGGAATATGTTACAGCTTCTTCCTTGTTTGTGAAGTACAAACCAAGTACAGTACTGGGAAATCAAACCCACGTTCCTAATTGAAATCTTAAGGTTATCGTTGGGCCGTCACATTTCCTCAAGTATGTCTCATTTTTTTTGTTGTGGCGGTCTCAAATTTTAATTTCTACTGTGCAAAGATATTTTATTTTCTATGGTCAAGGTAGTGTTGCATTGTAAAATAAGAGCTGCTTTGTAAATGAGAGCATTCTATGTAGTGACTTTTTAAAAGGTGTGATGACTTCACTGGCAGAGTTTTGATGCATAAACATTAAAAATTGCTGTTCCCTTTCAAGGTTAACACAACCTTCATCATCAAGTATTGGATGTATGTAAAACCTACTGGGTTTAAAACTGGTCATATGCCTGCAGATAGATAATTCCCCTGACTCTCCTACTGTAAAATCACTTGTACCCAATTTTTTATATTTGTCAGATGTACAAAGCGCTTGAGTTTTGCCCTTTTAAGTTGCAAGTGTAAATAGTACACGAGCTTTAGATTTTGTAATGACCTTGCTATATAGAAAAATGTTTGACCACTTTACAAGAAGAAAGATGATAAAGAGCACCCAAACATGAGGAAGAACATAAAATTTGGATTGGGCAAGAGGATTGTGACGTCAAACAGTTCAAGGAATTCAGGACTGCACCAATGATATTTTATCAGCACAAGATAAAATTAATGGTATTTCTGTTATGGATATCTCAATTCTGAGCATATTTTATTATTTGTTTACAACACTTAGTTCCATTTTGTATTTCTGTTGTAG
Organism: Chiloscyllium plagiosum; assembly: GCF_037043375.1. Classification (NCBI taxonomy): domain Eukaryota; kingdom Metazoa; phylum Chordata; class Chondrichthyes; order Orectolobiformes; family Hemiscylliidae; genus Chiloscyllium; species Chiloscyllium plagiosum. The sequence continues at coordinate 21,261,570 of NW_028270177.1, forward strand.
CTGAATTGTTTGCCAAAATTGAAAAGCTAGAAAATGTCATTTAAAATTTTTTTTGTTAATATTAAGGACCTTGCTCAGTTGTCCAGAAGACCAACTCTGTTTTTTGGAGATTTATTTATCCTACATGACTCTATTGAGCATTTTGAATTCTTATTTGAAGCTTTTTGAACTCTTATATGAAGCTGTATGACAGCAGACTTTTTTTAGAAAGGGACTTGTAAGTTTTATAGTTTTAACACTTTGCAATTTCATCTTTGTCTGATGAAAACCAAGGATGGTGATAGTGAAATTGTTTTATGTGCCAAATTCTTTTTGGATTGCTGATTTATTGATTTATTTATTTTACAGAAAATACATATTGCCACATTTATAGTTGGTGTTATTGAAGCTAGGCAGAAATGTGTCGTTGAAGCTACAATCAAATAATTTTATTAAATAGCAGAACAGGCTGAACGGACCAAATGACCTACTCATAGAGATGTACAGCATGGAAACAGACCCTTCGGTCCAACCCGTCCATGCCAACCAGATATCCCAACCCAATCTAGTCCCACCTGCCAGCACCCGGCCCATGTCCCTCCAAACCCTTCCTATTCATATACCCATCCAAATGCCTCTTAAATGTTGCAATTGTACCAGCCTCTACCACACCCTCTGGCAGCTCATTCCATACATGTACCACCCTCTGCATGAAAATGTTGCCCCTTAGGTCTCTTTTATATCTTTCCCCTCTCATCCTAAACCTATGTCCTCTAGTTCTGGACTCCCTGACCCCAGGGAAAAGACTTTGTCTATTTATTCTATCCATGCCCCTCATAATTTTGTAAACCTCTATAATCCCTCACCTTCCGATGCTCCAGGGAAAACAGCCCCAGCCTGTTCAGCCTCTCCCTATAGCTCAAGTCCTCCAACCCTGGCAACATCCTTGTAAATCTTTTCTGAACTCTTTCAAGTTTCACAACATCTTTCCGATAGGAAGGAGACCAAAATTGCATGCAATATTCCAACAGTGGCCTAACCAATGTCCTCTACAGCCACAACGTGACCTCCCAACTCCTGTACTCAATACTCTGACCAATAAAGGAAAACATACTAAACGCTGCCTTCTTCACTATCCTATCTACCTGCGACTCCACTCTCAAGGAGCGATGAAGCTGCACTCCAAGGTCTCTTTGTTCAGCAACACTCCCTAGGACCTTACCATTAAGTGTTTCAGTCCTGCTAAGATTTGCTTTCCCAAAATGCAGCACCTCGCATTTATCTGAATTAAACTCCATCTGCCACTTCTCAGCCCATTGGCCCATCTGGTCCAGATTTTGTTGTAATCTGAGGTAACCCTCTTCGCTGTCCACTACACCTCCAATTTTACTCCTCTAACTCCTGTGATCTGATGTTCAAACGTTCCCTTGGCAGTGAGACTTGCAACTATATGCTTGGCTATGGTTATTGATGCTGTTTGTCACAAGCTTTCCAATGAACCGACAGCTATTTACCTTGGCAGCAGGCCAGTTTGATTAACTACGTCTTTGAATAAATTCCTTTACATTATTAAATAACCAAGGTCCAACATTGTGTCACGCTCCCTCTGCTGGTAGAGCATTTTTTCCCCCTGCTTAGTTCTGTCAGTTACAGAGAACCAAATGCACTGTTGTTCTGTGATGGTTCTTGAGCTATCGTTACACTTTTCTCCCCCATATCTGATTTGTCCTGCCATCCCTATAGGTCCAACAATGACTGACTATTTCAGTATTGCACAAGCATGCCTTTCTTTAACAATGTGCCCATTAAGAAGCATTACTTAACGGAATTCCCTTGGAATGAACAGGCCTGTCTTCACCAATTGTGTTGCTTTTCTTTTATGTATTTTTGTTAGTCTCTGCATCTGCCAATGACTTCACTCTTTTTACATTTTCCAGTACAATGGTGCCTTTTAAGTTTGTTGTTTTGGCATCAAAACAGGTGCAGTAAACTGAATGCTTGATCATCTTATTTAAAGGTCAACATGTACAGGTAATAAATAGTATGATTCCTGAAATGGTTTCATCAGTTGCTAGGTAAGATTGCAATATGCTAAGTACAATAGTTTTCTCATCTTAGAATTTACTGTTTTAGACATTTTTAATGAAAAAAGACATTATGTTCAATCAAAAGCATTCTATAGTTAGATGTTAGATTCTTTAATTTTAAAACTGGATCTTTGCACAACTTAAACCCTACTTCTCAACTTCTAAGGATGAGTGGAAATTTATTTAAGTGTCTTCCACCATTTTTATTTCTGTATCACAAATGTAAGTGTTGATAGAAATTGCATTCATTTATTTCAAAGAATCCAAATGTCTGAAATTTTTTCAAGTTACAACATGTGGGATGAAAATTGTAGTCCATTAAACCTGGAATTTATTCCATGTTGAGTACGAGCAAAAGAGCACATGGCAATAGAGTTGTGTAGGCTGTGCTTGTGAGTGGGCTGAGTATGCATTCACTGGATTTTAGTAAATTCATTGTTCTGTTGTAAATATGGTAAAATTATATATTTTGTTATAGGCTTTAAGTTCTGTTAGTTTGGAAGACATTTTAGATCTTCCAAAAATGGTTTTGATTGATGTAAAAGAATCAATTTATGCCTGCTATTTTATAGTTGCTGAAACACTTGGCAAAAGATATATGACCAAATTGTTGGCCTGTCTTTTTGACATGTTTGAGCAAAATAAAATTATTTATTAATGCATGTTAATGCATGTTAATTTAAAATTGTCAAATATTACTGACATATACCCCAATCAGTTAGATCCAAGAATTGCTAAAGCAGATGAGTTCTGTAATATGCAAAAATATTTTTAGAATACTACCTTGGTTAGTACAGAGCAGTCACTTAGCTCAATTGGCAACACACTTGCTTCTTGAGTCAGCATAAACCTCTTAAGTTTGACCAAAATTAAAAAAAAAAGGTTTTTATGAATACATTCTGAGGGGCAATTATTGAGGCACCAATTTTTAATTATATTTGGGTCATGAGCATTAACTGGTGATCTATTTGAGCCTTTTATAAAGGGTCTCAGCCTTGTAACTGTGGCTGTGGAGCTAGGAAATATATGTTTGTAATATTAAACTCTACACTAAATACATAAGTACACGTACATATTTGTGCCATATCTGTACGTCACCACTGACTTTCTGGATTAGAATACCATTAACATACTTATTGTTTTTAGTTCTTTCTAAAACATTTTGTGAAGTTTTACAGCTTATTTCTCATACAGTTGAATAGCTTGTTGTGTGGTAGATTTTAGCAGATTCTCATTATTTTTCTACATAAAACATTTTGCAATTGTTCAAGGTAGTAAAGTCATATGGAATTTGCAGTTATGTAGTGCCTTTTTTTATTCCAACCAGAATTGGCCCAAATGTGCACAATGGTGTAATTTAGGAAGGTTAGCACTCTAGTTTTATGCACAGCAAAACCCCATTAGTAGTGAAATGAATGATCAATTAATATGTTGCTGCTGTGATTGAAGGAGAACTATTTGTCAGCACACTGTGTTTTGCTTCTTTGGAAAGTGCAGTGAAACCTTTATTATCTTTTTGAACCACCAAATCAGGCTGAGGGGACCTCAATTTACTGCCTCCTTTTGAAGTGCAACCTTTTGAGAATGCAGCAATTCTGGGTTTAAAAGGGTTTTGGCACTCTGAAAGTCTGTATGAAACCCTACTTAGTATCTACATCTCTGAAATACAATCATGCTGCATCAGTATATTAGTTATTGGCATGTCTTGATTTTTTTTATTTGTACTTTTTTTTTCTTTCTTTTCAACAGCTAACTGGTGGTTGATGAAGGACCAGCGCTCCGAAAGCTAGTGCTCCCAAATAAACCTGTTGGACTATAACCTGGTGTTGTGATTTTTAACTTTGTCCACCCCAGTCCAACACCAGCATCTCCAAATCATGTTCTAATAGGGCTTTCCAACTCTTGACAAGCCATTTCTAAACCTCCTCACCTAAAGTCATAGAGGTGTACAATACAAAACGGAGCCTTTAGTCCAAAATGTCCATGCTGACCAGATATCCTAAGTTAATCTAGTCCTATTTGCCAGCCTTTGGCCCATATTCTTCTAAACCTTTCCTATTCTTAAACATCCAGATGCCTTTTAAATGTTGTCATTGTATCAGCCTCCTCCACTTCCTCTGGCAGCTCATTCCATACATGCACCACCCTTTTTGTGAAAAAGTTGCCCCTTAAATCTCTTTCCCATCTCATCTTAAATTTCCTAGTTTTGGACTTTCCCACCCAAGAAAAAGACCTTGTCTGTTTATCTTATCCATGCCCCTCATGATTTGATTTTATAAACCTCTATAATGTCACTCCACAATCTCTGACACTCCAGGAAAACCACCCCCAACCTCGAATTCATATGCTGACTAATCTGTGCGTTACCATTCCTGTTTTATTTCTTCACTCTACCTTGTTTGAATCATATATAAATAACTAACATTATCTTATTCATAGTTTTCTGGAAGTTATAAATACAATCTAGAGTACTTGACCACCAGAGTGCTTATTTATTAAGTGTTTATACCTGTAAATAAAACAGAGCTCTTGTAAATTCTGGAAATCTGGAATTAAAATTAATAATACTGAATATACAATGATCAGTCAATATGGAAAAATAGAGGGGAAAGAAACTTACTGTAGTTCATACTCTATTCCCTGCAAGACTGAGTTCCCAGTGGTAAATGAATACTTAAAGTGAGAAAAACAAAGAAGTAAGTGTTGGGAGAAGCAACTAATTAACTCACTTTGTGAAGAGTATCTGTGAAATGATCTTCAAACTCTAAAATAAGAAATATCCTAAAATTTAATGGAGGAGCTAATTACTGCGGATGTTGAAATCTCTACTGAAAACAACAAATGCTGGAGATCACAACAAGTCAGGCAGTATCCATGGGGAGAGAATTATCCAGACTCAAAACATTACTTTGCTCCCTCTCTCTGTGGATACTTACTAATGGCTGTGAGCTCCAGCACTTGTTGTTTTAAGTAAAATTTAATGGAAACCTTTAGAATGTGCAAATATTGCTGATGTTGGTGAAAATTCTTGGGATCCTTGTGCATAAGTGAGAAATGAGAGTGGGAAAGAAACTGATATGGCATGAAATTCAAACACCAAATACAAGAAAAGCATGAATTGTTGATCACCAAATAAAGAATGTAAAGAACTTGGTGTCATGTCTCCTAGTACATGTCATTCCACTATAACGTGTGTTTTGTTAACACTAATTTGCTGTAATGCAATTGACAAATTGGGAACATTGTTTCTAAAGTGGAAACTTTTAAAATGTGTGTAGATTGTAATGCGTCAACATTTTAAGTGCTGTTTCTAAGGTGTGATTTTTCTATAATGTGGGGGTTGCACATGAATGCAACCATCACGTTAATAGAAGAACTGCCTATATGATATTGGGATGTCTCAAAGCATGTTTTAGCCATTGAAGTAGAGCCACTTTTATATTGTAGAGAAGTAAAATAACCAATTTATACACAGTAAGGTCACACAAAAAGCACTGAGATAACTGAAATGGATTATCTTGTCATTTATAGTAATAAATTTATTTATATAATAACAGACAAACTCCCTGTGAAATATCACATCTGTATTCCAGTACTTCATTTAGTTTAAGACTTCTCAATGATGTTAAAAATCACACCACAGCTCCAGGTTATAGTCCAACAGGTTTATTTGCAAGTACTAGCTTTCAGAGTGCCATCTGATGAAGGAGCAGTGCTCAGAAAGCTAGTGCTTCCAAATAAACCTGTTGGTCTATAACCTGGTGTTGTGATTTTTAACTCTGTCCACCCCAGTCCAACACCGGAACCTCCACATCGCTTTTCAGCAGAGCGAGATGATTGACAAATGCATTGTTGGCTTGAACCTGTGACTTCTGACTCCATGATGATATTGCTAACACAAAGCCAAAGCTAACCCGGCAAGGAAAAAGAATGGGTCTGCATTATTTCCCAGACCCTCATTAGGGTAAGGCAAATAGGACAGCAAATTTTCATCGAGCAAAAAAAGTGAAATAAATGCAATTAATTTGTTTATTTTCAGGTTGTTTGAGGGATAGTCGTTCTGCACCCATAAAACTCATCTGTTCTTATTTGGAGAATGACATTAATTTATGGTGCTCCAGAGGACTCCAAGGTGTCCAGATTTCTGCTTTTGGAACTTATATTTTAACTTTTTTTTAAAGAATCCTTGGAAATACTGGCTCATTCCCAAGGGCTACTTATAACCAATTTTTTTAAAGAGGTTGTTAGCAATCCAGAAGAAAACTACCAGCATTGCAGAAAATCTTCATTTGGATACAACAATTGAAATATCATTTTCGAGAGTTAATCAATGCAAAGTGTTATTATAAGAGTGAGGAATGTGGAATCACTCGTTGATTCTCCAGTTTGTCATTCCTGTTAATCCCTAACCGATGCAACACTATTCCATGCGCTTTTAGAACAATTCTACCTTCAAGTTGGGTACAAAAATTAATGTGTTAAAATGTTGGTGCAGGTTACCATACTGCATTGTGTGTGGCATATTGTTGAACTGTAAAACTTTTTCCAAATGACAGTACTATTTAAATATTCATTATATTCATAAAAGGGTAACAAGGTTTAATGGTGTCTTCGGGAAGCCAAAAAAAAGTGCAGTTTTAAAGAAACGTTTAATTGCAGATTACTTCATTACAATGCAAAACTCTAGTATCAGAAAAAAAACTAATATTTTGTTTTTGTTTTTATTTGCAGAAACTAGTAATCCAGTGTGCCAACATGTGCTAATATATAGTGAATTAGCCAACTTGATAATAGCAAGCTGGAAGGATTGTTTTGTAAATTACAGGTAAAAGATGATTCAGTTCCCCTCGACTGTGCCACTGATCTCTTTCCTTGCATTTGGTTTGTTGCCAAGCAGTAGATGTGTATGAATGAAGTACAGTGGATATGTGGATATCACATTAGCTGGAAAGTGTATAGTTTGTTCATTACGTGCTGTCATTGTCAGTCACCCTAATGTAATCAGTTGTAGTTTTATGTTGTGAGTTTAAAAACTGCATGATAGTTTAGCTGCAGGTATTTTTGTATTGTTTGTGTTCTATACTAATAATTATCTAATACTAATCTAAAGTACTAAAGTTGCTGGAAAGCTGAAATAAAATTAAAAACTACTGTTAATACTTTTTGACTTGGGCAGATTCTGTGTAGCGGGGAAAGAAAGAAAGTTAAAGTTTCAGATCAAAAACCTTTTCACACCAGTTCTGATGGATATATAACCTCTTTCCACAGATGTTGTCTGACTTCCTGAGCATTTCCAATATCACGTTTTTATCTGTAGTATCATTTGTTAGATGAACACATTTGCTATAAAAATCTGTCATTGATGGTTGTTCTTTGTAAATTTTTGCTGCAGAAATTCTGGCTCTAATTTTGTGGCTTGAGCTGCATGGGTTTTCATGAGTTAACTCTACCTTAAACACTTTAAAATAATTGAAGAGACCATTATAGGTTCCTGCTGTAATGAACAAATAAAATTAAACCATCTGATGAAGGAGCAGCGCTCTGAAAGCTAGTGCTTCCAAATAAACCAGTTTGACTGTAATCTGGCATTGTGTGGTTTTTAATTTTGACCACTCCAGACCAAAACTGGCACCTCGAAGTCATTTATCTGAATTATATATGCTGCATGGTGTGGTATTAGACTTTTTACATTGCAAATTTGAACTTTTTCTGTTTCAAAATTTCATTTGTTGTGATGGTTTGTGGCGGAATGTTATCAAATATCAACTTCTGCAGCTTCTTTAAACTTTTAAATGTGTAATATCTTTCAAAGTTTGTGAGAAGATTTGTAGCTCAGGTGCTCATTGTTGTGGTTCTGTTCGGCGAGCTGGGAATTTGTGTTGCAGACGTTTCGTCCCTGTCTAGGTGACATCCTCAGTGCTTGGGAGCCTCTTGTGAAGCGCTTCTGTGAACTTTCCTCTGGCATTTGTAGTGGTTTGAATCTGCCGCTTCTGGTTGTGAGTTCCAGCTGTCCACTGCAGTGGTCGGTATATTGGGTCCAGGTCGATGTGCTTATTGATTGAATCTGTGGATGAGTGCCATGCCTCTAGGAATTCCCTGGCTGTCCTCTGTTTGGCTTGCCCTATAATGGTAGTGTTGGCCCAGTCGAATTCATGTTGCTTGTCATCTGCGTGTGTGTGGCTACTAAGGATAGCTGATCGTGGACCAGCTATCCTTAGTAGCCACACACGCAGATGACAAGCAACATGAATTCGACTGGGCCAACACTACTATTATAGGACAAGCCAAACAGAGGACAGCCAGGGAATTCCTAGAGGCATGGCACTCATCCACAGATTCAATCAATAAGCACATCGACCTGGACCCAATATACCGACCACTGCAGTGGACAGCTGGAACTCACAACCAGAAGCGGCAGATTCAAACCACTACAAATGCCAGAGGAAAGTTCACAGAAGCGCTTCACAAGAGGCTCCCAAGCACTGAGGATGTCACCTAGACAGGGGACGAAACGTCTGCAACACAAATTCCCAGCTCGCCGAACAGAACCACAACAGTGTAATATCTTTACCAAATCAGAGATCAGCAGGATTTCAGACGGCTTTGCTCAGGAGCAGTATTTTTTCAAATGCAAGCTTTTTTTTTTGGCTAATTTGAAAGATTGAAGAGAAAATGAGCATTTGTGGAAATTTATTCATTTGAAATATACTAATGCATTAAAAAAAATTCCACTGAAGCTTCAATGTTTGTGTAGTAGATTACTATTTAGTGTTATAAAATCTGAAATGAAAAATTTTCAGAAGCTTAAATTCCATTTCCACAAGGAGTAGAAATATAAGATGGTTAGAGTACATTACTGAGCAGAATCTAGGTGATGCTCCAAGTTGAGCAGATGATAGACCACAAGATTAAATGATCTTGGCAACTATTTTACATAGTGCAATTTTAACCCATTTATAATCTGCACTCGCCATAATATTTCCCAAATTTAATGGCTATTTTAACCCATTGTTAAATGATCCCTGTAAGTGATACTTGTTTTCTTTTTGTATTTGATTGTGATCCACTAAACTTTAGCCCACAAATTGGTATTGTCTCCAAATGCACCCTTACTACAGACAATACAGTGATGTGATCAAAACTAATTGTTGCTGTTCCATTCAAGTAAGACTTTTGCCGACATGTCTTCTCCATCTTGCAATCAACTAGTTAAATCTGGTCTTGGGAGAAGGGCAACATTGGCAGACCTGCATTGTTACCTATGACTGGTTATTCTAAAAAGCTGCTGAACCTTCTCAAATCATTGCAGTACTTTGTAGATTTATTACGTCAGTTCAGAGGACGTGGAGTCAACCATGTTTAGTAGGACTGAAGTCACATCAAAGCCAGTTCACTCAAGCATGGAAGTTCACTTCCATTTGGTTTCTTGATGACAGTCTGGCAGTTTTTATTATTTGCTTCAGTTGAATTGTGAACTTGAAATCATGTTCACAACTTACATGATGATGGTAATTCCTATCTCTGGTTTGTTAAACCAATACCATAATCAAAATTACCCTTAAACTTGCACCCAATGCAACTTTTTAATGAAAGATCACCTCGTGCAATGTGACCTGAAAGCATTTGCCATTTTGTGGAATTCGCTCCATTTCATTTGCTGTTTCATACCCCAGTGGCAGGACCCCACTGTTTACCTTGTTAATTTGAGTTAGTTCAGTAACATGAAATACCATTTAATTTGAGTTGTGCTAAAGAAAAGCTTCATATTTCTCATTTGTTGATTCTGATCTAATCTTTGCTTTTAACAAGGAGACAATTTTTCTTTACCATCTTGCCTGCAAATACGGAAACCTAATAAGCAGATCATCTCATTTTTCTGTACAGTTTTTAACATTCTGAAAGATTTTGATTAAATAAATAAACAGTTGCTCCTCTTTCTGGTTGAGAAATAAGTGGCAGATTGTGATCAATTTTAGAAATAGATCAAAAAGAGGTGATTTAAGAGAAATTTACATTGCTCTTCTAATTTCTTGCTCCAGCAAATCAAAGAGAGTTCATGAAATATCTGGCAGATAGGATTAAGGAAAACCCAAAGGTATTTTCTAAGTATGTTAAGAGCAAGAAGAGACCAAAAGGGACCAAACAGTGTGTGGAGACAAGATGTGTGAGGTCTTAAATATTTCTCATCCTTATTCACACAGGAGAAAGACATTGTAATTTGGATGGTGAGGTTCTTGAGCATGTTAAGATTCATAAGGAAATATTAGATGCTTTAATCGGTAAAAAAATGTATAAATCTCAATGGCCTGATGAAATGTTTGCACATTTTCCCTGTGTCTGTGAGATATTCCCCCCAGGTGGTCCGGTTTCCTCCTACAATCCAAAGATGTGCAGGTCAGGTGAATTGGCCATGTTAAATTGCCCATGGTGTTAGGTGCTTTAGTCAGAGAGAAATGGGTCTGAGTAGGTTACTCTTCAGAGGGTCGGTATGGCCTGTTTACACACTGTAGATAATCTAATCTTAAAAAAATGTGTCCTAATCTGCTATGCAAGGTAAGGGGGGAGATTGTTGCGGCCCTGGCAGATAGAGTTAATACTTTGCTGGCCACAGATATAGTGCCAGATGACTGGAGGTTAGCTAATGTGGATCCTTTGTTCAAGAATGGTAGCACGAATAGGCCAGGTAATTACAGGCCAGTTAGTCTGATGTCAATAGTAGGGAAATTATTGGGAAAAAAATTCCAAGGAACAGGATGAATGAGCACTTGGAAAGGCTGGATTGATCAAGGATGTCAACATGGACTTATTGGAGTGAGTTTCTGTCTGAAAGTAATAACCTTCTCAAAAAACTCTGTTGGTGTGGGTGATGCAGTTGGTGTGGTTTACATGGACTTCAGAAAGGTCTTTGACAAAGTCCCACATGGAAGGCTGGTCTGAAAATAAGAGCTAGTGGGATTAAAGGCAAACTGGATCCAAAGTTGGCTTGCAAATAGGAGGCAAAGGGTGATCGTGGAGGGTTGTTTTTGTAATTGGAAGCTTGTGACCAGTGGCGCACCACATGGGTTGCTGCTGGGAGCACTGCTGTTAATGTGCATTAATGACTTGGATGTCAGTGTAGAAGATATATTTAGTAGTTTTGCATGTGTCATGAAAGTTGGTGATGATAGTGAGGAAGATTGTCTCAGGCTACAGTCTGATATTGATCAGTTGATAAATAGGGTAAAGCAATGGTTTGAAGCTCTTTTCCTGAGATTTCACACTCGAGATGAAATTCGCATATGCCAACTTCTGCAAACAGTTAAAGTTTACTAAACTCTGTACAAACTAGGTGACATTTTGCAGGCATGCAAAGTTGAGTCAAAAGAGGCCCTAAACAAATGAAATACATTTCCTTTATATAGGCCAGTTTGCCAGATGCCCTGCCTGCATTAACCACATGTTACCCCAGGTACAATGGTAGGATGAGGTCATCCTCTGAGATAATGTAAATGCCTTAATCCTGGGGAATCATTATGCAAATGATTTCCTGACTCCATGATTCCCCAAGACAATGTAGGTGTGATATGTCCTAGTTTCAGGGCGGCCCTGCAAATGGGTTCTGGCTCTGTTACTTCCCCAGACAACATAGGTGTGATATACTGCAGTATCAGGGGATGATCACACAAACAAATTTGATTGGCTGGGGGATGGCTGTGAAAGCATTTCTGAATGGAAGGGATTAAATGAGAGTTTAATTTGAAAATAGAAATAACTGGCTGCCCAAATGATGTGTGGATTACAAGGGATAGTCATCCAAATTCCTGCATGCTGTCTGTGAGACAGAATGTCGCCCCCCCCTCCCACTTCGAGAATGTTCAGCTTCTTTGAGAAAGACAGTACAGTTAACCCTTTAACATTACATTAATGTCCAGAGACAGTGTACAAGTTAATCTTTTAACATTACAATGGCAGATGAAATTTAATCCTGATAAGTGTGAGGTGATACATTTTGGGAGGCCTAATAAGGGAAGGCATGATTGGAGATGCAGGTGCTGGACTGGGGTGTACAAAGTTAAAAATCACACAACACCTGATGAAGGAGCAACGCTCCGAAAGCTAGTGTGCTTCCAGTTAAACCAGCTGGACTATAACCTGGTGTTGTGTGATTTTTAACTAATAAGGGAAGGATTTACAAAGTGAATGGTATGTCCCCAGGGAATACTGTGGAACAAAGAGAATTTGGTGTACAAGTCTATAGATCCCTGAAGCTGTCTGCCCAGATGGGCAAGATGGTGAAGAAGGCATGTTGGATGCTTGCATTCATTAGCCAGGGTGTAGAATATCGGAGCAGGGAGGTCTTGTAACTTTTTAAAGAGCATTTGTTACGCCTCATGTGGAATGTTGTGTATACTTCTGGTCACCATGCTATTGGAAGAATGTAGAAGGTGGAGAGGGTGCTGAGGAGATTCACGAGAATGGAAATTCTTAGATTTGATATGTCCTAGCTCCTAGGAGAGATTGGATAGGCTGAGTTTGTTTTCAGTGGATCAGTGGAGGCTGAGGGGGAGATCTGATTTGAGGTATGCAAAATTGAGGCACACAGATGGGTTAGACTAGGAGAATCTTTGATCCCATGGCAGACGGTCATAAGTTTAAGGTGAAGAATAAGTGGTTTAGAAGGGATCTGAGGAAAAGATTTTTCACCCAAAGGGTGGTAGAAAAGTGAAACACGGTGCTTTAGGGGCTGGTGGAGGCAGGTACTCTTGCAACATTTAAGAAGCATCTGGGTGTGAGCACTTAAAATGCTATGACATAGACAATGGAGCATGTATAGTTTGGTATCTCTGGCCCCGGTACCTACAAGTGGATGCAGTGGTGTGCTGCCATTCTGGCTGCTGTGTGAGGACTCTGAGCATCTGAAGGATAAACTTTGAGGCTTTGTTTTTCTGGAGGCGGAGAAGTGATCTGGTCATTTCCTTTTCTTTTGGCTATTTCTTTTATTTATGCTTCTATTTTTAATCCTGTCTTTTGTGTGCTTAAAAATGATATTTGTACACTTTTCACTGTACGCCTGTTTTCCTGCATTTGAGTACACATGACAGTAAAATCTAAATCTGAAGGGCTTATTTCTAAGCTTATGACTCTGTGACAATGAACACTAAATATTTGTGCCACAGAGAACAATTTAGGCAGAGATAATTCAATCTCTTATTGAAAAAGAAGACAAACAACTGAAACCGGAAGAGACAAGACTTTGGGGGGGGTAATTTGTTTTGCCTAGCTGTACTAAAAAATGAGCACAGATAAAATGGGGCAAATTGCTGCCCTCTGTCGTGTCACGTTTGTGTTGCAGTCATGCCTTGATGCGTGACAGTTTTATGCAATGAATGGTTTGGCCAAATATCTATATTTTTATGCCAGTTGAGTAACCTAGTTCAGACCATGCATTGATCAGTATTGCAGCTATAAATATTTAATTCTAACTTAGACAATTTTACTATTTGTTGCTGGAGCTGATTTGTACTAGGATTCTCAACATCAGATTTGTATTACTGTACAATTAACCTCAATTATTCTTTATCTAGAGAATCAGCTATACCTCAGATTAAATTTTTATAAATAGTTTCTATTAGCGTGCATATTTAATTGAATCAATCATCAATCGGTTGTGACATCAAGCAGTTGATATCACTGCTTTTAACGTTGACCGATGTCACTAAATCTAATGTGAGATGTTCACGTAGCAGTCTTCCAAATATTTAAGATTGAACATTCCACACACCTAGGCAAGATACTGTCAAGATTGCATCTTTTATTTTTATTTCACTTTTAAGCAAGGACTGAATTTGATAAAAGACTGTTTGACAACAAAGCACTGTGGAACAAGTTGCTGTACTTCCTTAAAAAAAAACAAGTTACTAAAACTCATTGTTGCTTGGCAAGGTCTAAATAGGCAGCACATCACTGAAGTGTATATACAAAGTGAAATGTACCTGACAACAGGTTGATGATTGTTTTGTGGAATTGTGACCAGTGTGGATGTCAAAAGTCATCAGCTTGACTACAGCTGTCTGATTCCTGGGTAACTGAACAGCTTTTGAGTATGAATAAAATTATCAGAAGATTTAGGACTGCTGAAAGGGAAGTGGTGTCCCTTTCTCTCTCCAGTGAAAGTACATCTAACTAAAGAAAGCAAGTTATTTTCTCCAACCAGTTGCTGTTAGCTGTTGTTTTCAACCAGTCAGTAAAGAGTTTTAATAATTTGTGAACCGTTCACTCTACCTCCTTTTGAGAAGTGAAAGAACTTGAAGGAAAAGGTCTGACACCTGAAGGATTTGGGAAACAAATGGACATGCCATGAATCCTAAGGGCTAGTGGTTTGAAATGTTTCCACAGTATTTTGGCTACCCTGCACGCATGCCACCAAGGTTTCTTCTCTGTCTGTTTCTGTGTGTGGGTGTGTTTTGATGGGGGTGGGGATGTTGGTTGGAGAATTAGCTAGTAAAGCTATATGTTAACAGTCCATAGTTGTTTACCCATGGTTTGAATTTATTTATTTATTTATCATACATCAGATTTCTGTACTTAACAATTATTATTTACATTTTCTGTTAAACTATCAGCCAGGTAAATTTGGGGACTTTGTATTCTTTGATAAATGTTTTAATGTTTCTGATGATTCCAAGAATAGTGGGCCCTGATTTCCAACTTGCTGCTACAGTGAGGTGTAACAAAAGAGCAGATCACATTCCACTCTGCCTCAGCATTTGTGATGCACAAGTGCCAGGAAAGACCATCACCAATAAGACATTTTCTTTGATATTCAAAGGTATAACCGGTGCTAAATATCCCATTGTCAACATCCTGAGGGTTCACGTTAACTAGAAACTTAACTGGACCATATCTGATAAAAGATCAAAGGTTGGGAATGCTGTTCTGCAATGAGTAGCTTTTCTTTGGACTCCCCAAAGGCTGTTCTTCATCCATAAGCCACAAGTTGGACATGTAATGAAATGCTCTTCACTTGACCAAATGACTGCAGTTGAAGCAGCTCAACACTATCCAGTACAAAACAAGCCTCCTGATGGCACCTTATCACCAATCTGGGCGCTCTCACTTTCCACCATTGGTGCACAATAGCTATCTACAAGATATATGGCAATAATTTACTAAGGCTCCTTAAATAGCACCTTCCAAACCTGTGGTCTGTCCAACCTAGAAAAACAAGAGCAGTGGATGCTTGGTCGCGCCATCACTGGAACCACCAGTTCCTGACTTGGAAATATATTATCATTCCTTTTCTGTCATAGGATGGAAAATCTGGAACTCCATAACACTGCTGCAGGTGTACTTCCAATACATGGATTGTGTTGATTTATGAAGGTGCTCACCTCCACCAGTTCACAGCCAATTAGAGATTGTCAGCCAATACTGATCTTGCCAGCAATGTTTGCATCCCACAATTGAACAAAATAGCTTTGCATAAACTAAAAGAAGGAAAGTGAGAGATCTTAAAACAGAAAGAAGCATCAACAGTGGATGAACAGACAGATGAGACCATATGCTAGGATCTACAGAGTCAGGATTGTTTCTGATACTTAAAACAATATTTTCATCCCTCTCTACTTGCTTTGCAGCATGGAGTAACTGAAATTGAGATCTCCCCACTGAGGAGGAAAGCGGCTTGTTCTAAGTCATAACTTCTTAATTGAACACCAATATTTTGAGATGATGAGGACTGAATTATGTTGCAACAAACATGTAATTTTGACCACAAGTAGCTTCGGTCTCAAAATTGACTTGCACTGTGCAGTACATGACAGCTGTACTTAACTCGAGTATCTATTGACTTAATCCATTTGAATTACTGCATAATGAAAGCAAATAAAATGTGTGAAGATTGTTAAATTGATATACCTCAGTTTTTCTATATGTATTTGTTTTGCTTACTTTTCAAACATTATTAATGTGAAAGATAATATATACATTTGGAAATGAAAAGTGGCAATCCTTTCAGCTAATGTCCTCTGAGCCTTTTTTGGGTCTAACTTTAGAGAGGCCCAGTAGTTCTATGGTGTGAAGGAGTGACGCTGAAGTAATATATTTATGCCATCACAGAAATTGAACTGATAATGCTTTTACATCCTTGATAGATTGGTCTCTGCTCTTAGTGGGGTAATGTGGCAGGAATAAAGAACAAATGTGGGATTAGGATCAATCTGTGAGGTGGCTGTGTAGCAACAGGGGAAGTGTTGCAGAGAGAAAGAATTCTGGCTTATCACTATCTTGGAGGGGGAAATCAGGTTCACAAGCCTAGATTAAGCAGGTAGTGATAAGTAAACTTTGCAGCATGGTGTCGGACCTCTTGACTTTCTAAAATACATGTCCAATTATTTAAAAAGTCAGAACTTAAAGAAAATATTGCAACTTATATTACTTTAGCTTATTTTATCCTTAATGATCCTGATTCATTGGAACTTGATTTGCTTAATAGAATGGAAGTCAGATGACAGGTATGAATAAATAAATTGGGGTTATTTGCTCAAATGTTTTCCTTTTTGCAAGCCTGTATCCTGATGTTGCATTTTCTTTTAACAGTATTAAGTACATCTTTTAATTAAACTGAGTAATGAATATTCAAAGTTTTGTTTTAGCTGTACTAATTACATACTAATGTCATTAACATAGTTCAAAACCAGGGGGCAAGTTTTAAAGTGACAAGAGAAAGATTTAAAAGGGACCTGAGAGGCAACCTTTTCCATACGCAGTGGTTTCTTTTGTGGAATAAACTGCTGAGGAAGTGATAGATGCAGATACAGTTAGAACATTTCAAATATATTTGGACAGGTATATGAATAGGAAAGGTTTAGAGGGATATGGGCCAAACACAGGCAAGTGGGGCTAGTTTAGTTTGGGAAGTTTGGTCGGCATGGACGAGTTGGACAAAAGGGTTTGTTTCTGTGCTGTATGTTTCTGACTCTATGCCTATATAGAATAAAAATCAGGTTGAGTACTATCCTTTTGTACTTTGTACTGTTGATCTTGTAAAAGCTGCCATTAGTCAGATGTTCAAGCATACATTTTGTGGAATAAATTCCATTTGTTTGAGTGCGTGTGTCACCTCTAATTTCATTTTGAGTAATGAATTTTTTCATCACTTTATTCAGGATATTCAGCTCTCTGCAGAAGTAGAACCATTTATACCCCAGAAGAAGGGAACTGATATTCTTGTTCCTATGGCTCTTCCTAATGATGGAAATGGTACTGGTGTCGAAGCTCCTCCTATACCAAGCTACTTGATAACCTGTTATCCCTTTGTGCAAGAAAATCAATCTAATAGGTGAGTAGAGGTGCACAAATCAATTGTACCTTTGCATAATTTTTATTCAGATTTGTTAATTATATGGTGAAGTTTTAAAGTCAATTTTTCTTTTAGCATCACACGTGATTGGTTATTATGGAATGTCATTTGGTAAACTTTGTTATAAATCTGGATAGTTGAATTGAATTGGTTTCAGGAAGAAACTCCTGAACACTGAAATGTCTTAAATTCATGCAAATACACACCCACCCAGACCTATACTACATATTTACCCTTGACTATGGGGAATTTAGCATGATCAATTCACCTAACCTGCACATCTTTGGATTGTGGGAGGAAACCGGAGCACCCGGAGGAAACTCACGCAGACACTGGGAGAATGTGCAAACTCCACACAGTCAGTCATCCAAGGCAGGAGTCGAACTGGGTCCCTGGTGCTGTGAGGCAACAGTGCTAACCACTGAGCCACTGTGCCGCCATAAATCATTTTTCTGCACTGATCCTCCCAAAATATAAAATTGCACAACAAATTTTGGAAAACTTCCCAGCCTTCCTTTCGTGTGTGTATGTATGTATGTATGTATGTATGGTTGGGGGGTGAAGGGAAAGATTGAATATCAGTTAGAAGCTAAGATTGGTTTTTGAGATTGAGGATTTAGAAAGTCTTGCAGTTTACAGTTGCAAACATGTCAAAAGCAGGATGGTCCAAGGATTCCAGTGGGATAGTTTGTTGGGACATATTATTATCTTGTAACAGGCTTACTAGTAGACTTTAAAATAACCATTATCAATTACTATTTCTCAGTGTCAAAGTAGAGTCAGCGATATTCATACTGAATTCAAGTGAAGATTGGCAAGTCTTCTAATACAGTCAGTTAAATATCTCCAGACCCCAAAATGATGTGAAAGTAGTTGAGTTTTGAATTTGATCAAATTAACAATGTCCTTGAGGCATTCTTCCTCTGCTAGAAAATGGGTCAGTATAAACTTGTAGTACAGAATCTTTTGGAACATTGGGTCAGATCTTAGGGCTCAAATGTTAAATTTTCTAGATAGAATTTAATTCTATTTTGTCGGTAAAATCATCTTTTAAATGCAGTACAACAGACTCATCACAAACAAAAAAGTATGTCTCAATGTATTTATTGTGTATTATTGTTAAACCTTGGTTATAGTGATAGTCTTAACTTTTGATGATTTTGCACCTGGAGCCGTTGACATCCTTATGTTTCTGTGAAAGCCTTTTCAAGGAGACATTTCGTTGTAAATAAGTTTTGGTGGCATCTCTGAAAACTGATTGTTGGGAAAATATTAATTTCCAATTTTAGGGGAAGTGATGGCCTAGTCATATGATTGCGAGACAATTAATCGAGAAGCTCAACTCATGTTCTGGGAACCTGAGTTTGAGTCCTGCCATGACAAATGTTGGAATTTGAATTCAGTATAAAGAAACTCTGGAATTGACACTCTTCTGATGACCACAAAACCATTGCCTCCTATTTTTTTTTTTTAAAATCCGTCTCACTGGCCTTCAAAGAATGAAATCTGCCATCCTAACCTGGTCTGGCCTACATGTGATGCTAGACCTACAGGTTTCAGATCCATAATCTGGTTGACTTTAAGTGTCTCACTTGCTAGGTGATTTCACTCAGTTCAAGGGCAGCTAAGCAGCTAGGAGTGAGCAATAAATGCGAGCCAGCCAGTGATGCCCACATATCAGGAGTGAACAAAACAAAAACCGTCTTTGCCATGCTGCAGCCATATACCCAATGCAAAGTAGCCGCAGTGTGTAGCATGTACAAGGCATACTGCAGCAGCTGAACCACCCTCCTTTGACAACACCATCCAAGCATGCAAGCTGCCACCTCTAAGGACCATGCAGCAGGTGGGACCACCACCTAAAAATTTCCCCTCAATCCTCCGAACTTCTGAATCTGAATTATATTGCTGCTGCCTCACTTTAACAAAATCAAGTATCTTGGACCTCCTTTTCTCACAGCACTGTGGGTGTACCTGTGCAAATGGGACTGCAGTGGTCCAAGAAAGTGACTTACCACCTGCACTTTGAGGCTATTAGGAATGAGTGACAAATGCTGTAATGGCTACATCTCATGAAACAATGAAAACAAAGCCTAGGAAAAGAAAGGCTGGTACCAAGTGACAGAAGGTACCAAATTACATTTAGCCCTATGGGCATGAGCCAGTCCTTGTCTCATACAGTCATAGAGATGTACAGCATGGAAACAGACTCTTCGGTCCAACTCGTACATGCTGACCAGAAATCCCAACCCAATCTAATCCCACCTGCCAGCAGTCGGCCCATATCCCTCCCAACCCCTCCTATTTATATATCCGTCCAGATGCCTTTTAAATGTTGCAATTGTACTAGCCTCTACTAGCCTCATGCTGGCTGTGCTTTAGTGTTAACAAAATATTTATAGTTCAGCACTGTCAAGTACTGTCTGACTGTTGGCATGAGGAACATGGTGCTGTTCTGGAAGAGAAACAGGTTTTGGATTACAGGTAGGTTTGTCAATCTTGTAGCAGTTTCTGTAGTGCAGGTTAGTGCACCTTCTTAGTGATAAAAGCTACTGAAAATAGCTGTGGAGTCCAACTAGCGCACAATTTAATATGATTTGATTCTGGAAGAGCAACAACTGCTGATGGCGCAGTTAGTAAAGAACTGTTGGAGATGAATGAAATTGGAGTTGATAAAATGTTTAATGGACATTGTTGCTTATGCTGGTAATGCATTCAATTCATGCAGCCTGGCATACAAAATTGACTGTGAGGAGTGAAATGCAAAATTCTAGCTGAGCTATTTGTCCTGTTCTTGGGCAAGTGAAAAGAAAAAAGCAAGGCAAGAGAGAAAAACTGCCTAAATGAATCTTTATTTCTGCAAATGGTGGGAGACAGGATTTGATGCCTGTGCTTAATGGCCTCATGCTTTTAAAAGAAAACTGCTCGCCTTCCAATTCATTGCAACAATTCAATGGAGATTGAGTAATATTTGAAAAAAGTCTGACCAGATGTGTTATTGTGAATATATGTTAATAAATATAGTTTTATAAATTCAAACTATTTTCATGCTTTCCTTTTGTATTATATTGCAGGCAATTGCCTGTGTATAATGGTGATATTCGGTGGCAGCAAGTGAATCCAAATTCATCAGGACCATACCTTGCCTATCCCATATTGCCAACACCACAGCCTCCTGTTTCTACAGATTATGCTTACTACCAGCTCATGCCAGCACCATGCACACCAATGGTGGGTTTTTATTCTCCCTTTCCTCCACCATACACTGCACCTTTCCAGCCAGCCAATGTGGTGAATGCATTGTCTGACTGCAGTGAAAGACCTGTTACTGCCGGACAAGCCTGCCAAGCTAGCACTCAGAGAAGCAGAACCAGCAGAGGTCCAGTGCCGAAGGTAAGGATTTCCAGCTGTATTTGCTGTTTATGCTTTACAGAATTGAATGACCCTGTTTCACCTTGCTCCAATTGAAAGTTAGCCTTTCAATTTCATCTGAACCTGTGGGAGTGAAAACATTTCCTTTAGAATGCTAAGCATGATTTCGGTTAGATAAATAAAGATCGTAATTATATATAAATACATTCTCCCCCTTTCCATACTACTTGAGCAATACACATTTAGAAGTGTTGAATACCAACAAATGGAGTTGTGTTCACTCATACCTTACCCAGATGACCATTACTTGTGAATAAAATTAGGTATGATCAACAAGCTGTTAAATTCTATGGGGAAGTCAGCAAGTTGCCTGTGGCATTTTTCAGCTCAAGTCACTGGATAACAAAGGAACTGATTTTTATGGGGTTTTTGTTCTCCCTTTACTATCATGGACTGTTGGTGCCAAATCTGATTTTCTGATAGTTTGACATTATTGATTTAGTGTGGTTGTGCTGACCTTATAAGAGTCAGAATTCTGACTCGTGCTTTTTTAAAGGGGTGAAGTTATGCCAGCTGTGTGCATTTTTTAAAAAAATCTCATGGAACATAGTATCTAACTCATGCCATTTACTTACCTATTTAGAATCTAGGTTTAGAAAATTTAACCTTGAATGGAAAAAAAAGACAGCATTTGTCCTCTTGCTTGTAGCTAACGCCTCATGATGGTTTGATATAAAAACCACGAATGTCAATTTTGTAATGATATGCAAAGATATTGGAAGAGGTGGACATAAAGATTGTTAGTAAAATCAATTGTCTTGCATGTTAACTCAAGGTGGTTGTCAGCTAATTTTGCGAAATATTAATGTGGCAGAATCTTTACTGATTTTGTGAATACTTTGTATTAAACAAAATCCAAACAATTTTCTCTCTCTTTCCCTCTTAATCTATAGAAACCTTGCTGCTATGTGTTTACTATAATTTTAGGCACCTGCCAATGCCTTCCCAACACACTCTAATCATGTGTAACCTTTGGTTAGCCATGTCTGAACCTGTCCAAACTTGATGTTTCACTTTGTTCTCTAACTATTCTTGCTTAGTCATGATTTGCATTCCCAGTATTTTATTTCCCCTTCCACCTCTCCATCTCCCATTTCTCCTTTTAAACTGCTGCTTAAACCCAACCCCTCTGTTTTGATCATAACATCTAATATTTCCTTATTTGTCGGAATCCATCTGTGAAGATATTTTGCTGTGTAAAACAGACTGTACGAATACAAGTTAGCTTGCTAAGCTGTTGGAGTAGCTAACTGTTAGGACAAATAACAGCAATTTCTCTGTTTTCATTTTGAGTTAGGAATTGCATTTCTTATTTGTGCAGGTTTTGAAAACGACCAAGCCTCTGGTGAGAAACGTAGCTGTTCAAAAGGAAAACAGTGCCTCGGGTCCTGAAAATAGATCGAAGATTGTGTTGCTGGTGGATGCCAGTCAGCAAACAGGTAAGGAACCTTAATTTCCCAGCTTACCAGAACTTGGTCAAACTTAACCAAACCAAGAAACTTAATTCTGATATAGTTACCCTAAACTCAATAATGAAATAATGCAAGTAGCTGTCTAAGAAATGCCCCCAACTAGTGTAATGGATCAAAGCTCTGAAATCTTGTGGTCTTATGGAAAGTCTTGTCACAAGCAGGTATAAATGGTGCCAGGCAATTAAACAGCTCTTAGGAACTGGCAGC
The DNA here is from genome assembly GCF_037043375.1 of Chiloscyllium plagiosum. Classification (NCBI taxonomy): domain Eukaryota; kingdom Metazoa; phylum Chordata; class Chondrichthyes; order Orectolobiformes; family Hemiscylliidae; genus Chiloscyllium; species Chiloscyllium plagiosum. Next base: position 21,284,087 of record NW_028270177.1, read on the forward strand.
TCCACAAATATTACAACTCTCAATAACGGGAGAGCCCAGTACAAAAGACAAGACAGAAATCTTTATATCCATCAATAGCCAGGGATCCATCTCTGCCACCTCCTGAGACCATCCCAATATCACAGATTACAGTTTTCAGCCAGTTCACTTTAATCCATAATATCAAAAAAAAAGGCTAAAGACAATGGTACTACATTTTTTTGGGGTCTGACAGCATTTCAATAATCATATTGAAGACTCCTACTATAGAACTAGCCAAGACTCCAGCCATGGTGTTTCAATACAGCTTATCGAGTTACGTCCAGTGCACAAGGAGTAGGCTAAATTTGATTTCCTTTTATCAGCCAACTGTTGATAATCAGCAAAGTGATGGAATGGATTATTTTCAGTCTGTCAAACAGCACATGCAGAAGTTTGATCTTTTGCTTCTGACTTTGTTCTCGCCTGGGCCAAACATGGACAGGAGAAAGTGAGGACTGCAGATGCTGGAGATCAGAGCTGAAAATGTGTTGCTGGAAAAGCGCAGCAGGTCAGGCAGCATCCAGGGAACAGGAGAATCGACGTTTCGGGCATAAGCCCTGTTCCCTGGATGCTGCCTGACCTGCTGCGCTTTTCCAAACATGGACAAAGGAGCTGAACATCACAGGCCATGTGAGAGTACATCCAAGGTGACATTTGACCAAGTACAGTATCATAGACCTGAGCTTTGCTAGAGTCAATGGGAATTGGGGAAAACTCTTCACTAGTTAGTCATACCTCACACAGAGGGAGGACATTCTGATTTTTGGTTGATTAACTCAATCCTGAGAACCTGCTGCATGAGTTCCTTGAGGTAGTATTGAATGCAAACCCAACTTCAGCTGCTTTGTCAGTTACTTCCCTCCATCATGAGGTCAGAAGTAAGATTGTTCACTGATGATACCTATAATATGATACATTAAAATTAATATGGGACATACAACAAATGAAACATACAAGATCCTGAGGATTGTTAATAGGATAGTTGATAGAGTATGTTTCTTCATGGGTAGAAGGTACAACCTGGATGTAGGTTTGCTTGCTGAGCTGGAGGATTTGTTTTCAAACATTTTGTCACCATGCTAGGTAACGTCATTAGTCAGCCTCCAGATGAAGCACTGGTGGTATGGCCCGCTTTCTATTTGTGTTTAGGTTTCCTTGGGTTGGTGTGGGTAGAACCAGAGTCATTGGTTCAAAATCAGGAGTTGCCCATTTAAAACAAGGATGGAGCAATTTTTTCTGTGAAGAGTGAGAGTCTTTGGAAGTTGCTTCCTGAAAAGGTGATGGAATCAGAGCCCTTGAATATTTTTAAGGCAGAAGTAGATGTATTCATGTTAATCACTTTCACCCTTGTTTATCAGTAGGTGGGAGTGTGGATTTGGGTTGCAGTCAGATTAGTGAGCAAGAGAATCTAACCATTACTCCTTGACATTCAAAGGTACTATAATTGCTGAACCCCACACTATCAATATTCTGGTGACTCTTTGATCAGGAACTGAACTGGCAAAGCCATGTAAATAATGTGATTTCAAGAGTAGGCTAGAACCTAGGAAATCTGCAGCAAATAATTCACCCATTGTCCACTATCTACAAAACACAACCCGAGTGTGTGCAATACTGTCCACTTGCCTAAATGAATGCAGCTTTGAGATCACTCAAGAAGCTTGACACCATTCAGAGCAAAGCATCCTACCTGACTGGCATCCCATTTGCCATCTTCAGCTGCAGTGTCTAGCAGGTACAAGATGCACTGCAGTAACATACCAAAGGCTCCTTTGATAGCATCCCTCAAGCCTGAGATTTCTACCACCTAGAAGGATAATAACAGCACATACACAGGAACGCCACCTGTAAGTTCGCCTTGATAACTTGGAATAATACCACTGTTCCTCCAGTACTACTGAGTGAAAATCCTGAAATCAAGAGAACATCCCATGAGCAATTTTATTTAGAAACGAAGTGACAAATATTTTATTTCTTAATTTATCTTGCCAGTGTGAAAACATCTTTGTGTTAATAATAGTGAGCATTTGGCAATAATAAATTCAAAGCTAGCAATTTATTATTACTATGGTTTAAAACTGACATTGAAGTTCAGTTGGAACATGTGATACAAGAATATTTTCTGTAGCAGACTGAAAGGAGTGAGAAGGAAAAGAACAAAATTGAATTTAGAGGTACTACAGAAATGTTAAGTCACATAGTATGTGAGTATCTTTTAGAATGTCAGAAAGTGGATGCATTTTCAGGGTCCTTTTCTGCTTTGAGCTTCAGTGCAACCCTGTGCTGTTGGCAATCGAACTGCTGCAGAAGTTAGCAACTCCAACAGAAATGGGGGGAGGAAAGTCCTGAGGCCCTCACTGGACTGTACTGCTCTCAAGCTCATAATAGTGACTGAGTTACTGAAATGAGGAATATTATTTTATAATTTTAAAATGGCCACAGTATGATGAACATAGTTGTGCATTTATGAAATTATTCTTTGAAAATTCGCTGTTGATTGATAATCCCAAATCCAGAAGCAGAATGTGCCACACTTCTTTCCTTATACCTGCTTTAAGCACATCCTATTAGCAAATTATTGTAGTGTGTGGAAAACAGTTTTCATATGTAATACCAGAGCTTCATTCTGCTATCTAAATTTCAAGTCATAGTCATAGAGATGTACAACATGGAAACAGACCCTTCGGTCCAACCTGTCTGCTTGCAGTTTTGCACATCTAGTCATGAAAACTTAATGAGTACAATCTTCTTTTGTTTGAGACAGTTGTGAGGAAGTATTTTAATGCTTTGTTCTGCAAGGCTTAATAGAAATATTTTGATTATGTTGAACAGACATGGTTGTTGATGCTGCTTTATGGCAATGTTCTCTACCTTTAAAATATGGCTTTGTTTTGGTAGTTCAAAACTGATGCACTAAATGGATGGTGCTAAATCAAACTCTGCAATTATTTGAAAGATTTGTTATAATCTGTATCTTCAATTGTAAATGTGATTGTCTTTATTATTAAAAGATTTTCCTGGGGATGTAGCCAATAAAACACACACCGAGAGGGCCAGCCCCTTGATTTGGAAATCAAAAGTCAGGAGAAGAAGAGCATCTCACCCTGCTGCTGAATCTTCAAGCGAACAAGGAGCTAGTGAAGCTGACATTGACAGTGATAGTGGCTACTGCAGTCCCAAGCATTGCCACAGTCAGACCACATCAGCTACTACAAGGAGTACAGAATGCAAAGTACGTAAATATACATAGTTCATATAACCAAAATAAACTGTGATATTAAAATGTTCTGTGAATGATGGAGGTTTAGGACTGTTAGCAGAGTCTGAAGCATTTCCCATACTTCTGCACAGTTTAACCCTTTCCCCCTCCATCCCAGAGCCATGACAGGTTCCCCTCTTCACATGATCCACCCCAGTAGCCTTCAGTTTAGTCATTCTTCACCATTTTCTGCCTCTTCCAGCATGATATCACCACCAAATACATTTTCTCCTCTCCTCCTCTAAGTGTTCTGAAGGTACCATTTCTTCACAATATCTTGGCCCATTTCTGTATTGCTGGATTATCAGCATTCCATGACACCTTCCCATTCACTTGAAGAGAGGAGCAACACTTTCCTTTTTATCTCCCTTCTATTTAGCCAAAACCTGAAATATTCCTGCCAAATGAGGCAATGTGTTTGTACTTCTCTTAATCTAGTCCACTGTATTCACTGCTGATGGTGTGGTCTCTTCTACATAAAGGATTACAAATATGGACCAATTTGTTGCACATAAACCCAAAAAACTTAAAACTGAAACCCACCTCAAAACAATTAGTATATTAATCCAAGTTTAAACTTTAAAACTGCAAACATGTTCATTTTAAATTTACTAGTGCAAAAACAGCATATTTATCCAATTATTGAAATCTAAACTTATTGCATTCAGAAGACACCTTTTGTGTTAAAACAGTCTAAATAAAGCAGATACAAGTCCAGCTAGTAAAACCTGGTAAGGGTTCTATTCTGAAATAAATATTTTGTGGCAATTGTCAAATTATATTCCATTTGAAATTATGATTTTTGCTTTTACTGGAATATGGTGAATGTGCATATACGGAGTTGGATGAAACTGTTTTTTGTTTTATTTCAGGTCGCCGATTTAACAGGGATTGCAGGTAATTAATTTAAATATTTGTGCTGTAAAAGTTTCACAGTAGTGGTGAGAATAGGTAAGTCACTGCCTCATTAAAATTATTGAAGCAAAAGTCATTGTCTTCGTGGATAAATGCAACAGAAGGAAATGGAGCGTGTGTGTCTGTATCTGTCTGTTGGGATGGAGAGGTGGGGAGAGGACAGACCGCATGGGAAGGATATTCATGTACACTATAAATATTTGGCAATGCCTCTTGGACCAAATAATTTGTTTCCATTCTGCATGTTCAAATATTTCAACTTGTATAAGTTAGAATAAATTAGACTCGTAGAATGGTTTCAACACAGGAAAGGCACATGGCCTATTGAGCCAGTATCTTCATTAGTTCTGCAAAGTTAAAATACAACTTTCTTGAGCCTTCTGAGGCTGGTACAGTTGAGAAAAGAAGTGAGTCAAACAGTTAGGGCAGTTAGGAACAAAGAAGAGAGCAAGGTAGGACTGATAAATTAAGCTGCATTGATTTCAATGCAAGGGGCCTAACAGGGAAGGCAGATGAACGCAGGGCATGGTTAGGAACATGGGACTGGGATATCATAGCAATTACAGAAACATGGCTCGTGGATGGACAGGACTGGCAGCTTAATGTTCCAGGATACAAATACTACAGGAAGGGAGGCAAGAGAGGAGGGGGAGTAGAATTTTTGACCAGGGATAGCACTACATCTGAACTGAGGGAGGATAAGCCTGGAAATACATCCAGGGAGGTTATTTGGGTGGAACTGAGAAATAAGAAAGGGATGATCACCTTATTGGGAATGTATTATAGATCCCCTAATAGTCAGAGAGAAATTGAGAAACAAATTTGTAAGGAGATCTCCGTTATCTTTTAAGAATAACAGGGTAGTTATGGTAAGTTAGACGATTTTAACTTTCCAAGCATAGACTGGGACTGCCATCGTGTTAAGGATTTAGATGGAGAGGAATTTGTTAAGTGTGTACAAAAAAATTTTCTGATTCAGTATGTGGATTTACCTACTAGAGAAGGTGCAAAGCTTGACCTACTCTTGGGAAATAAGGCAGGGCAGGTGACTGAGGTGTCAGTGGGTGAGCACTTTGGAGTCAGCGACCATAATTTTATTTGTTTTAAAATCGTGATAGAAAAGGATAGACCAGATCTAGAAGTTGAAGTTCTAAATTGGAGGAAGGCTAATTTTGATAGTATTAGGCAAGAACTTTCAAAAGCTGATTGGGAAGCAGATGTACGCAAGTAAAGGATGGCTGGAAAATGGGAAGCCTTCAAAAATGAGATAACGAGAGTCCAGAGCCAGTATATACCTGTTAGGATGAAAGGAAAGGCTAGTAGGTATAGGGAATGCTGGATAACTAAAGACATTGAGGGTTTGGTTTAAAAAAAAGAAGGAAGCATATGTCAGGTATAGACAGGATAGATCGAGTGAATCGTTAGAAGAGTATAAAGGCAGTAAGAGTATATTTAAGAGGGAAATCAGGAGAGCAAAAGGGGACATGAGATTGCTTTGGCAAATAGAGTTAAGGAGAATCCAAAGGGTTTTTACAAATACATTTAAGGAGAAAAGGGTAACTAGGGAGAGAATAGGGCCCCTCAAAGATCAGCAAGGTGGCCTTTGTGTGGAGCTGCAGGAAATGGGGAGACACTAAACGAGTATTTTGCATCAGTATTTACTGTGGAAAAGGGCATGGAAGATATAGATGTTGGGGAAATAGATGGTGACATCTTGAAAAAGTCCATGTTACAGAGGTGGAAGTGCTGGATGTGTTGAAATGCATAGAAATGGATTAATCCCCAGCACCTGACCAGGTGTACCCTAGAACTCTGTGGGAAGTGATTGCTGGGCCTCTTGCTGAGATATTTGTATCATCAATAGTCACAGGTGAGATGCCGGAAGACTCAAGGTTGGCTAACATGGTGCCATTGTTTAAGAAAGGTGGTAAGGACAAGCCAGGGAACTATAGACCAGTGAGCCTGACGCCGGTGATGGGCAGGTTGTTGGAGGGAATCCTGAGGGACAGGGTGTACACGTATTTGGAAAGGCAAGGACTGATTAGGGTTAGTCAACATTGCTTTGTGTGTGAGAAATCATGTCTCACAAACTTTGATTGTGTTTATTTGAAGAAGTAACAAAGAGGATTGATGAGGGCAGAGCGGTAGATGTGATTTATAAGGGCTTCAGTAAGGCATTCGACAAGGTTCCCCATGGGAGACTGTTTAGCAAGGTTAGATCTCATGGAAGAGAGGGAGAACTAGCCATTTGGATACAGAACTGGCTCAAAGGTAGAAAACAGAGTGGTGGTGGAGGGTTGTTTCTCACACAGGAGACCTGTGATCAGTGGAGTGTCACCAGGATCGGTGCTGAAGCATTGACTGTTCATCATTATATAAATTATTTGGATGTGAGCATAAGGGGTATAGTTAGTAAGTTTGCAGATGACGCCAACATTGCAGGTGTAGTGGACAGCGAAGAGGGTTACCTCAGATTACAAAAGGATCTTGATCAGATGGGCCAATGGGCTGAGGAGTGACAGATGGAGTTTAATTTGGATAAATGTGAGTGCTGCATTTTGGGAAAGCAAATCTTAGCAGGACTTATACACTTAATGGTAAGGTCCTAGGGAGTGTTGCTGAAGAAAGAGACCTTGGAGTGTAGGTTCATAGCTCCTTGAAAGTAGGCCACTATTGGAATATTGCATGCAATTCTGGTCTCCTTTCTATTGGAAGGATGTCATGAAACCTGAAAGGGTTCAGAAAAGATTTACAAGTATGTTGCCAGGGTTGAAGAATTTGATCTATAGGGAGAGGTTGGATAGGCTGGGGCTGTCCTCCCTGGAGTGTCAGAGTCGGAGGGGTGACCTTATAGAGATTTATAAAATCATGAGGGGCACGGATAGGATAAATAGACAAGGTCTTTTCCCTGGAGTGGGGAGTCCAGAACTAGAGGGCATAGGATTAGGGTGAGAGGGGAAAGATATAAAAGGGACCTAAGGGGCAACTTTTTCACACAGAGGGTGGTACGTTTATGGAATGAGCTGCCAGAGGAAGTGGTGGTGGCTGGTACAATTGCAACATTTAAGAGGCATTTGGATGGGTATGTGAATAGGAAAGGTTTGGAGGGATATGGGCTGGGTGCTGGCAGTTGGGACTAGATTGGGTTGGGATATCTGGTCGCCACAGACAAGTTGGCCCAAAGGGTCTGTTTCCCTGCTGTACATCTGTATGACTCTGATCTTCGATCTCCTACTGTTAGATGTAAATTATATTGTCAGTCATACAAAAATAGAACATTCTTCAAAATATAGGGCCATTCGTTTTTGTGCAAAATTCACCATTTACAAACAGTAGGACAAATCCGATCCAGCCAGTTACTGCTCCATCAGTCTACTCTTGGTATTTCTCCAGTTTAGTTTTATTTAATTTTCTAATTCACCTTATCAGTGCTGCTTATTGTCTTGTTCCTCTCTCTTTGTAAGGTTATCCTTCACCTTCCATGTTTCTTTCAGGTTTTTTTTTTAAGATTTTTCGAAGAAAATTCTATTTGTTCTCTCAAATAGGGAAGAAAAAACTTGCATATTCATATGGCATCTTTCACAATCTAAGCATATTTTAAAAAAGCTTGCAGACAATGATTTATTTTTTGGAATATTGTCTTTGGCAAATATACACTGCAGAAGCTTCAATAAATCACTGACCATATAATTTCTTTGTGTTTTGTTTGAAGAATAAATATTTATTAAGCCCAAGGGGAACACTTCTGCTGATAGAATAGTCCACCTAAGGATGCTGTCAGGGCCTCTTTAATGTAGCCAGAACAACAACATCTTCAGTATAATACTTGGTGAGCAAGGCACTGTAAAATGTGTCAACTAACTTTGTAGTCAGCTCTGGAATGGCAATTATATCTGCCACTTCTGGCCCCAAAACAGAAGTGCTACCACTGAGCTTCTGCTATCATTTCTCAGTTTCCTGATGCTAACTATTAACATTGATTATTTAAACCACACAGTCTCGCTTTATTTTTATGCGGACCAGAACTGAGCAAATTAGGTAGGGTGTGGTTGAAACTGGATCATGTTTTCCCATTTTTTAAATGACACTGGGAAGGCTGCATTTATCACTCCTCCTGAGCAGTTCTGAGCAGGTGATTGTGGTTTGCCACCTTTAACCAGCTGATTTGATAAAAGGCTCTTTGATCACTGTTCTGCTTAGATTGCATTTGTTGAATGTTGAACTTTGTTCTTAATCATTTCAATATTATTCATAAAGTGCATTTCACACTGACATATCTTTTCTCTTTCTATACAGTCATAAAGATATACAGGATGGAAACAGACCCTTCGGTCCAACTCCTCCATGATGACCAGATATCTCTAATAAACCGAGTCCCATTTGCCAGCATTTGGCCCATATCCCTCCAAACCCTTCCTATTTAATTAAAAGCCACTTGGATAGGTATATATTGTAATTGTACCAGCCTCCACCACTACTTCTGGCAGCTGATTCCATACACATGCCACCCTTTGTGTGAAAAAGTTGCCCCTTATGTTCCTTTTAAATCTTTCCCTTTTCACCTTAAACCTTTGCCATCTGGTTTGGACTTCCACATGCAAGGGAAAAAAAACCTTGTCAATTCACCCAATCCATGTCCCTCGTGATGTTTTTAAACCTCTATAAGGTCACTTCTCAACTTCTGACACTCCAGAGAAAATAGCCCCAGTCAATTCAGCCTCTCCCTAAAGCTCAAATCCTCCAACCCTGCAACATCCTTGTAAATCCAATCTGAACTCTTTCAAGTTTCACAACATCCTTCCTATAGGAGGGAGATCTGAATTGCACACAGTATTCCAATTGTGGCCTAACCAATCTCCTGTACAGCTACATCATAGCCTCCCTTAATTTCATTCATATAAAATTATATTTGTAATATAAGAAATATTTGGACAGAAGTTACAATTTAGTATGGTTAGATTTAACACTTATGGTTTTTGGGAGACAAATCTGTCATCATCCAAGAATTTGTTTGAATTTTATAATGTTTTAAATATGAATGACGTTAGAAGTCTTAAATTTTATAGCCTAAAATGTCTTTTATGTATATATGTGTAAATGAGTAAACATTCATTACATAATCATGAAAATGGATGATTTAACTGCTGATATTTATGAAAGCTTGCATAATGTGCTGCTACACTTAGTATGTGTAATGTAGAAATTATATAAGTTCATCTTTGAGTTATTATCTTGTAGCTATTAATGAGGTGGAGTTTTCTTTTACACCCAGGAGGCCCCAGTTGGGCGAATGTCGCTTCCCAAGCACCACAAAGGTTTGGGATGGACAGAATCCAGACATTTTCTTGTGGTCGAGTTGGCAGGCCGGCAGATCTGCGAAACTCTCAGGTATGTGTGTAGACTTGTTACCATCATTCAGAATTTGGAACATTCGTGTTATTATTTGTTTTAAGATAGAAAATTCCTTGCCTTCCAGTTGGTTTTCTATTATATTTCTGTACAAATCGGTGTCTATATTGGCCACATTTTTCAGTGACTGTGCAATCGGTGAAATACTGAGCAAATTAATAGTCTAATTTGATGATCTCGCCATCAATAATTTTGTTCATAATTGAGTTGGAAGCCTCACAGCTGATTACTAATATTGCAACATAAATTGGAAATACTAAGTAGGTCAAGCAGCAGCTGTAAAGAGAAACAGTTGAGATTTCATTTTGATATGACCTTTCATCGGAACTTCAGCCAATTGATCATCCGGCGAAGTTATATGGGTGGAGCTGAGAAACACGAAAGGGATGACCACCTTGTTGGGATTGTGCTATAGGCCCTCCAATAGCAAGCGGAAATTGAGAAACAAATATGTAAGGAGATCTCCAATATGTGTAGGAATAATAAGGTTGCAATGGTCGGGATTTTAACTCTCCAAACATAGATTGGGGCTGTCAGAGTGTTAAGGGCTTGGATAGGGAGGAATTTAAGTGTGTACAAGAAAACTCTTATTCAATATATGGATGTATCTACTAGAGAGGGAGCAATATTTGACCTTCTGTTAGAAAATAAGACAGGGCAAGTGACTGAGGTGTCAGTTGGGGAGTACTTTGGGCATGTGATTGTAATTTGATTAATTTTAAAATATTTAAGAAAAAGCATAGAACTGATCAAAGAGTTAAAGTTCTAATTTGCAGCGAGGCCAGTTTTGACAGTATTGGACAGGAACTTTGAAAAGTTGTTTGGCAGAAGCTATTTGCAGGTCAAGGAATGGTTGGGAAGTGGGAGGCCTTTAAAAAGGAGATAACAAGAGTTCAGAGACAGTGTGCTTCTGTTTAATGTGAAGGGCAAGGCTGGTAGGTGTAGGGATGACTAGAGAAATTGAGAGTCTGGTCAAACAAAAGTAGGAGCATATATGTATGGACAGCAGGAGTATACTTGAGGGAAATCAGGATGGCAAAAAGAGGACGTGGCTTTGAGAATTAGGGTAAAGGAGAATCCAAAGGGATTCTCTAACTACATTAAGGGCAAAAGAGTAACTCAGAAGTGAATAGGGCCCCTTAAAGATCAACGCAACCATCTGTGAGGAACCACAAGAGATGAGTGAAGTACTAAACTAATACTTTGCGTCAATATTTATCATAGCAAAAGATACGGAAGCTAGCGTACTTGAGGAGATAAATTGTAATATCTTGAAAAGAGTTCATATTACAGACACGGTGGTACTGGAGGTCTTAACGCAGAAGGGTAGATGGATCCTCAGGACCTAATCATGTGTTTCCCAGAACTTTGTGGGACGCTAGGGAAGTGATTTTTGTGCCCCTTGCTGAGATATTTCTGTCATCGACAGTCACAGGTGAGGTATCAGAAGACTAGGGGGTTGCCTAATGTTTTGCCATTATTTATGAAAGGCTGTAAGGAAAAGCTAGGGAACTATATACACACCTTATGTCTGTGGTGGGTAAGTTGTTGGAGGAGATTCTGAGGGACAGGATTTACATGCATTTGGAAAGGCAAGGACTGATTAGGAAAAGTCATCATGGATCTGGGAATGGGAAGTAGTGTCTTGCTAACTTTATTGCGTTTTATTTGAAGAGGAGATGAAGAAGGTTTAGATTAGATTACTTAGTGGGGAAACAGGCCCTTCGGCCCAACAAGTCCACACCGACCCCCTGAAGCGCAACCCACCCATACCCCTACATTTACCCCTTTTTACCTAACACTACAGGCAATTTAGCATGGCCAATTCACCTGATCTGCACATCTTTGGACTGTGGGAGGAAACCGGAGCACCCGGAGGAAACCCACGCAGACATAGGGAGAATGTGCAAACTCCAACAGTCAGTCGCCTGAGTCGGGAATTGAACCCGGATCTCTGGCGCTGTGAGGCAGCAGTGCTAACCACTGTGCCACCGTGCCGCCCATACGGTTGACGAAAGCAGAATGGTAGATGTCTATCTGGACTTCAGCAAAGTGTTTGACAAGGTTCTGCATGGTAGACTGATTAGAAAGGTTAGATCACATAGGATCATGGTGGAGGCAGCCAATAGGATACAAAATTGGCTTGAAAGTAGGAGACAGGGTGGTGGTAGAGGGTTGCTTTTCAGACTGGAGGCCTGTGGCCAGCAGAGTGCCACAAGGATTGATGCTGGGTCTGCTGTCTGTAGTCATTTATATAAGTGATCTGGTTGTTAATGTAGGAGATATGGTTAATACTTTTGCAGATGACACCAAAATAAATGGTATAGTGGATAGTGAAGATGATTATCTCAGAGTACAATGGGATCTTGATCAGATAGGCCAAGGTGTGGCAAATGGAGTTTAATTTAGACGGATATGAGGTGTTGCATTTTGGTAAGGCAAACCAGGGCAGGTCTTGTAAGTTAATGGTAGCACCCTGGGGTGTGTTGCCAAACAAAGAGACCATAGGGTGCAGGTGCATAGTTACTTGAAAGTGGAGTCCCAGGTATACAGGGTGGTGAAGAAGGCGTTTTGCACATTTGCCTTCGTTGGTCAGAGTTCAAGAGTTGAAATGTCATATTGCAGCTCTGCAGACATTGCTGAGGCCACTTTTAGAATACTGCATATGATTCTGGTTGCCTTTCTATAGGAAGGATGTTGCCAGGACTGGAGAGTTTGAGTTTGCAGGGAATGGTTGAATAAGCCGGGGCTTTTTTCCCTGGAACATTGGAAGCTGGGGGGGTGACCTTATAGAGGTTTGTAAAATTATATGGGGAATGGACAGAGTGAATAGGCAAGGTCTTTTTCATAGGGTGAGGGAGTCCAGAACTAGAGGGCATTAGGTTCAAGGTGAAAGGGGAACGATTTAAAAAGGACCTGAAGCTAGAATCCTTGCAGTGTGGAAGCAGACCATTAGGCCTATCAAGTCTGCACCGACCCTCTGAAGAGCAAACTGCCCAAACCCACCCTGTAGCCTATCCCTGTAACCCTGCATTTCCCAGGCTAATCCACCTAGCCTGCAAATTGGTGAACACTGCAGGCAATTTAGCGTGGCCAATCCACCTAGCCATGTAAATCTTTAGACTGTAGATGTAAACTAGAGAACCTGGGGGAATCCAAGCAGACACAGGGAGAATTCTCCACACAGACAGTAGAGTGTAACCCGAGGTTGAAGTCAAACCTGGATCCCTGGCACCATGAGTCAGCAGTGAAAACCACTGAGCCACAGTGCCGTAAGGGATAACCTTTCCACACAGAAGGTGTATGGTATGAGCTGCCAGGCGGTGGTGCATGATTGGAATGAACTGCCAGAGGAAGTGGTGGAGGTGGGTGCAATTACAATATATAAATGGTGTCTGGATGGATATATGAATAGGAAGAGTTTAGAGGGATATGAGCCCATGTGCTGGCAAATGGGACTAGGTCACATTGGGATGTCTGATTGAGGTGGACTGAAGGGTCTATTTCCATACTGTGTGACTCTGACTCTATGCTTGATGTAAGGCCATCTCAACCTGAAACATGAACTTTTTCCCTATCTACAGATGCAGTTTGACCTGAGAATTTCAATATTTCTTCTGACATCTCAATATTTTGCTTTTGACTAATATCCTGGCATTTAAGTCAGTACCTATACTAACTCCTTAAGACCAGAAGACATAGGAGCAGAAATTAGGACACTTGGCCCACCAAGTCTGCTTTTCCATTCAATCATGGCTGATAGGGTTTTTCAACCCCATTTTCCTGCTTTCTCCCTGTAACCTTTGATCCCCTTGTCAATGAAGAACTTATCTATCTCTGTTTTAATGACCTGGCCTCCACAGCTTTCTGTGGCAATGAATTCCACAGATTTTCTACTCTCCAGCTCAAGAAGTTTCTCCTTATCTCCATTCTGAAAAGTCCTCCCCTTACTCTAAGGCTGTGCCCTCAGGTCGTTATCTCTTCTGCCAACAGAAACACCTTCCCAACGTCCATTCTGTCCAGTCCATTCAGTATTCTGAAAATTTCAATCAGATCCCCCTCATCCTTCTAAACTCCTTTAGTATAGTCCCAGAGTCCTTGAACATCCCTCATGTTTAGCATTTCATTCCTGGGATCATTCTTGTGAACCTCCTTTGGACCCGCTCCAGGGCCAGTACATCTTTCCTGAGGTATGGGGCCCAAAATTGCTCACAATACTCTGTGTGGTCTGACTGAAGCCTTATAAAGCCTCAGAAATACATCCCTGCTTTTATATTCTCGTCCTCTCGAGATGAATGGCAGCATTTGCTTTGCCTTCCTAATTACCGACTCAATCTGCAAGTTTACCTTAACAGAAACCTGGACTGGGACTCCCAAGTCTCTTTGAACTTCAAACTTATGAATTCCCTCCCTGTTTAGAAAATGGTCCATGCCTGTATTCTTCCTACCAAAGTGCATGACCTCACATTTCATCTGCCACTTCTTTGCCCACTCTCCTAGCCTGTTAAAATCTTTCTACAGCTTCCCCAACTCTTCAATACTACTAGCCCTCCCACCTATTGTTTTATCTGCAAACTTAACCAGAATGCCTTTAGTTCCTTCATTTAGACAATTAACTTATCCTAATCTCTGACCAAATCGAGGTTTTCCCACTTCTCCCTTTTGATCTGCATTTTGAACCACGTTAAAAGAATTTTAAGCACCCATACAAAAAAATTGAAACAGTAAACTAGAAAATATTATATGATGAAACTAGCAAGAGTTACTGTCATTGCATTATGCTATATTATTTTGTTTCATAAATTCCAACTTGGAGGTTAACTGCCATGTTGAGCACCTTTCAGACTCCATGTAAATGTCCAACTAACTAGATAACTTACAATCACAACAGTTTATTGGTTAACATGAGTAATGTCTGATTAGCCTTATGTACACAATTCATTGACTACTTAAAACAACACACAGGCTTGTTTTAAAGGAAAATATTAAAAACATTAATCTTCTATTTGCCTGTCTGCCTTTTACAGGTATGTGATAATGGTATTTCGGTCACAATTTGACTATTTCTGGGAGTAGTTAAAAGTTTTACTTTTAATTTGAGAGATCGACTTCAAAAGTGTCTTTGTATACTTCATGTACAGAAAATGGTAACCACACAGGCAACAAAACTTCAAGTAACTTGTAATAGTTGAAAAAATACACGACTTTAAGTGAATGGTTCTCCATTTTCTTTCTCACTTTGGAGGAAACAGTTCTCTGAATATCAGCTGATGTTAGTACATTACAGCCAAACCCAAGTAGCAGAGGCACAAATACACTAAGTCCATTAGGAAACTGACCATAGTATTTTAATAGGGGTGAAGCTTTGAAAATAAGGTGCAATTCAGTTTGGTGATGGTAATAATAAAGATGTACAATTGTTCCTGAAAACTTTGGTGCAGCATGTAATGGTACAAATTGCATCAATTTGAAGGAAAATGTGCACTTGAATAACGGCACACTATAAATAGTGTTACAGTGATGCAGTTTTTCTT
Organism: Chiloscyllium plagiosum; assembly: GCF_037043375.1. Lineage (NCBI taxonomy): Eukaryota > Metazoa > Chordata > Chondrichthyes > Orectolobiformes > Hemiscylliidae > Chiloscyllium > Chiloscyllium plagiosum. Next base: position 21,299,225 of record NW_028270177.1, read on the forward strand.
CCATGGCTTTGTTGATATGCAGGATAACTCCAGAGGAAAGGTGCAAAGTTTGTCTTCACAAAGAATGTCAAACCATCAAAAGAATCGAGATTGGACTGCAGGACAGTCGCCTGAAGCGCAACAGTTTGTCAGTGGGCATATGACTGGAACTGATCAAAAACCTGATTCTTTATGTTTTGAGGTATTGAAGATTTAATTTAGTCACACTGTAAAATGTGTAATCATGTTAGTTGAATCCTAGGTTGTTGCTATCTGATGCCTCACTCGAGTTAGTGCCACATGAAATCTGGTTTTGTGCCATGCAGATCAGGAAGCTCTTGAGGCAAATATTTTGCTTATGCCAAGTTGGCTGATAAAAGCAAGAGAGATGTTGAATAAAAGCCAGCAACACTCCTGAAATGATGTAAAGAAATGGACCAACTCCTACTTCCTATTATTTTTTGGCATATTTTATGCTCATGTGTCATTGAAATCAAAGAATCGCTATGGGATGATTACATTAAATTCCCATCTTCAAAAGCTTGTCTTCCGGTTTTTTTACAAGTACTATCATGTGAGTCACTGTGAAGGCTTTACATTATACAGTAGCAAATGATAAATCAATGCCTGTCAAAACAGCACCCATTGTAATAGCTGATCACTGTTGTTTACCATTTACCTGTAAATACTTGTATAAAAATTTGCAAGTGTATAAATCTCTGTTTTATGCAGGATGACAGTGAGTTTCCAGAATTGATCATTGGAGCTGGTGTTTCCAAGAGCAAAGCCCATGATAATACTCAGAATAAAAATTCTCCCATTTGTCAACTTTCTAAAAAGCAACTCGGGGTGAGTGTTGTATCCACCTTCATTTATATGCATGCCTTTAGCAAAATGTTAATGTTTTAAAATTCTTTATTTTCACTGAGGCAAAATTTAGGATAGAAAAGTACATCATTTTGAAAAAGACAACTGAAATGTTATCTGGTTTTACCTTTTCATATGTTTGCTGTTGAAAAAATTGTACTTGATCAGATAGTTGAAAAAGAAATTTGTATGTTAATTATTTTCATCAATAATATTCTTCTGTTTTTTTTTAGCTGGGCGATCTTCCAGAAACTTCTCCAATCAACATAGTGCAGACACCTATTCCAATAACTACAGCTATTCCAAAGCGTGCTAAAAGTCAAAGGAAAAAAGCATTGGCTGCAGCCCTTGCTACTGCTCAGGAGTATTCCGAGATTAGCATGGAACAGAAAAAACTCCAGGTGAGTATTTCATGTTTAATTCTTAAGAGGTATATGTAACTTTCCTTCCTGTTTTGGATATTATTTTCAATGATATCAAGTCAGAATATGTGATGAATTTAAATTATTAGCATGAATATACTTTTGAGTAATTTTGGGTGAATTTTGATATCTGCAAATTTCTTGCGCCATTTAATGCGTGGTTTGCTACATGTAGGGTCAATGGCAGGTCAGGAAATTTTGACTGTTCTGTACTTAAATGTTAAGAATGTGATGCTTTTCGTACTAGTGTCTGCTTATATTTCTCCTTCCAAAACAAAAAATGCCTCTGATCCCAAATAACTTTCAAGTCCATGTAATGCTTTTGTAGATCTAATCTATCAGTATACTATTACAGGAGTTAGTTCAAGATATTATAAATGTTATGAAGAATGCTGCAAGACTACTTTTTCTGCTGTTAATTGAAATATCTTGGGAGATGTGGTTGTTTATATACAGTTCTGTACAACAGCTTTTGCTCTTTGTACCTGGTCTTGTTATGTTATATATTTTTCCAAGGAGGCTCTGAATAAGGCAGCAGGGAGGAAGAGTAAAGCCCCTGTACAACTGGATCTTGGTGATATGTTAGCTGCACTAGAGAAACAACAACAAGCCATGAAGGCAAAGCAACTGACTAACACAAAACCTCTATCCTACTCTGGTATGGTAAATTTTACAGCTTAGCTTGTTTAATTTTGCTTTCTCAAGCAATTCTATCCCTATAGTGTTCCTTTATTTCGAAAAGGATTTGCAAATTGCGTGTATGCAAATTGAATGCACACTGAGAAATACCATGCTGGTCCTTTAAAATTATATCTGTATGTGATGAATTCTTTTTAGTTTCTGTGCTACACTGCGTTAATGTCTGTATGTGCTGAATTGTGTACTTTCTTTGAATAGAACTGAATTGACAACTCAGATGAATTTACATAAGACCATTCCAATTTTTGATTTGATTTATTATTGTCTCACATACCAAGATACAGTGAAAAGTATTGTTATGCATGTTTTCAAACTTCTGTATCTTCTGCCTGATGGAAGATAGTATAACTGGGGTGGGAGGGGCCTTTGAATATGTTGGCTACTTTCCCGAGGCAACAGGAAATCTTGACTGAGTCAATGAAAAAGCTGGTTTTAGTGATGGACTGGGCTGCATTCACAACTCTGTAATTTCTTATGATCTTGGGCAGAGTAGTTGCTGTGATGCTTTCAATGGTGTAGCTGTAAAAATGGTAAGAGTGATTGTAGACATGCCAAATTTCCTTAGCCTTCTGAGGAAGTGGAGGCATTATTGTGCTTTATTTACTGTAGCATTGACATGGGTGGGTCAGGACAGATCGCTCCTGATATTTACTCCTAGGAGCATGAAGCTCTCGCTACCTCCACCTTAGCACTATTGATACAGTCAGGGGTGTGTCCTCCATTCCACTTCCTGAAGTCAATGACCACTTCTTTCTTTCTTGTTGACATTAAAGGAGAGATTGATGTCCTTACACCATGCCACTAAGCTTTATAACGCTTTCCTGTACTCTGTATCTTCGTTGTTTGAGCTCCAACCAACTATGATGTTGTCATCAATGTCGGAGAATTGTCCAATTATAAATAAAGTGTGTACACGCATCTTGTGAAATTGACAGGTACTGGTTTATTTCACGATGTCATGGGAAGGGAGATTGACCACACATAAGCAAAACGGGCACTTTGCACACTGAGTCAAAAGCCCTCTTCCCTGAGCTTCAGGTACAGTCAGTTCTTATAAGGTTATAAAACATCGATGTTAATTACAAGACAATGCAATTTCAATCACAGTTGATAGGAACAATTTTGCTAGTCCAGCAGTATCGGTTAGTTAACAATGGCAACAGGAGGTTGGTTAATCTACAGAAATGGGTGCTAATATTCAGCGTCCTGGCAGCAATAGTTTCATAGGGCAGTGAGCATTCATATCCAGCATCCTGGTGTCATTTAGTCTGCATGGAAATTGTGGTGACTTGTTTCCTAGGTAGACTGAGCGCCCTTGGGGCTTCAGGAGCTGCAGTGCCATTGTGAGGCAGTGAATCTCATCAGCAGGTCATCTAAATAAAATGTTCCTTCAGTCAGCAAAGGCTTTGGTAATGGCTCTTCCTGAGTGTGGCCAAGTTGAGGTAGCAGTGGCATTATGGGTAGCCCCTCTCTGGCTAAAGACAGCCATAATATCTCTAAGCAAGTGGTCTGCAGGCAAAGTGGTTTTTCCCTCTCCCGTAATCAGTGAATTTGTAAATAGAGTTACAGCTGAATTTGGCCATAGTTGTGAGTGTGTAAGAGGCTGAGCGTGCAGCCTTGTGGGGCACCAGTGCTCAGGGCTGTGATAGAGGAGGTGTTGTCGCTTATCCATACTGATTTCTGTCTGTGACCAGGAAGTCAAGGATCCAGTCGCAGACTGAGGAGCAGAGTCCTAGGTGTAGGAGCTCAGATGTGTTTGGTTGGAATTGTGGTGTTGAAGGTGGAGCTAAAGTCAATAAATAGGAGTCTGACATGGCAGTGTGGGGAGGGGGTGTCCTTATTCATCCCTGGAATATCTGGATAATGTAGGGCTGGGGTGTTGGTATCTGCTGTCAACCTATTGTGACAGTAGGTGAATTATAGTGGCTCAGGCAATCTGGGAGGCTGGAGTTGTGTGCCATTACTAATCTCTTGAAGCACTTCATAATGGTGGATGTCAGAGCCACCAGGTGGTAGTCATTGAGGCACTCCGCATGATTTTCCTTTGGCCCCAAGATGATGGTGGTCGTCTTGAAGCAGTCCAGATTAATAGTGATGGGTTTAAGCCAAGGTCCCTGAGACAAATAAGGACCATGTGCTAATTGATTGCATCAACAAGTATCCCACGTTCCTCAGTTTAAAGTCCTGTTTTCTTGATACTATCTCATTGCTTTTCTAGAATTATTCTTTAAATCACATTGGTCAGCCCACCATATTGTCAAAAGAATACTTTACAAATATTTCACAAATCAACATTTTCTTCTTTTTCAGTTGGTACAAGTACACCTCTTTCCATCAAAGACTGTGGGAACATGAAAACTTTACATAAAAATCAGCAGTTTATTGGATTTCATAATCCGTTGGATTCTGGTGCCCCCAAGATAAAGCGAGGGAAGGAGAGGGAGATTCCAAAAGCAAAACGTCCAACTGCACTTAAAAAGGTAAAACCATAGTTGAGTAGCTGCTGCACATTAAGAAGAAAAGAAAACCCGAAGCATTTGTTTTTTCAGTTAGTAGGAGGTAACAATAATCAAAAGCAAATTTTCACTCTTCCCATGTTAGATACTATGTTTTTGAGGATAAAAAGTGAGTTTATAAATTCCTAAGCAATTCAGTTCTAGCAAAATTGCTTGCTTTTCATTAAATTTAGTTGTAAATAAACAAACATACAGCAAACTTCATTTTAATCAGCATCTGATGAACTGACGAACTCAATAAACCGGCAAAAATTATATTCCTCAAATACCATGAAGTTTACTGTATTATTCTGTCCTATTATAGTTCTTTTAAATTTATTTACTACCGTGTTAAGAGACTTATTCAATCAAATGGCCACACAGTTGATTCAGTTTCAAGACTATTTCTTCTCAAATTCCACAATGTCCCAGCAGTCAGTTGAGAGTGAGAAGGCTCAATGCTGGCAAGTCTTATTTAGGCAAAGTTGCATTATTTAAGTGATTTATGCTGTAAATAAAGTCTAACAGTAACGTGAATACTCCCTAATTTACATTCCTTTTGCTTAGAATAGGTTTTTATATTGTTCGTGTAGACCTTTGATTATCCGGATTATTTGATCAACTGGCACCCTCCATGTCCAATAGTTAACAAAAGGTTTGTTGTATTTGTGAAGAGTAGTCGAAGTGGAAGTTCGTTCCATGACATGTATACTGACCAACCATATGCTTTCCTTGAGTGATACGGAAACCTGAATATTTCTAATTCATGAATTTGTTGGGATGTAGTAAATAAGTGACCCATTTTCATAGGGAGAATATCACATGAATTCTAGTCTTCAGCTGTGAGCTGTAGCTTTCAGCAAACCACTGGTCATCCCTGTTCATCTAGCTAACTGAAGTAGAGAAGATTATTGATGGTGGGATTTGAAAGATGAACAGCATGAAGATTTTTGTAAGTTGCATGTAAATTTTGTTTTAGGCTGTCCTAAAGAATACATTGAATTGATTTTTTGCATGGAAGCTAATTATTAGAAGCCTTCAGCTGTCTGGTTGGCTGATTTGAAATAGAGTGATGTCAACAACACAGGTTCAATTCACGTACCAGCTGAGATCACCATACCTTCTCAACCTCACCTCTGTCTCTTGAGGCATGGTAACCCTCAGGTTAAATTTGCCACTAGTCGTCCCTCTGTAATAAGAGAGCAGACTTATGGTTCACTGGGAATATGGCAACTTTGCCTTTAAGTTATAGAAAGTCAGAAAATGGAAGCAACAGTATGTCATTCTCTGTTCAATATGATCATGGCTGTTTCCACTTTCTTCCCATAGCCATTGATTACTTTAACCCAAAGAATGGATCTAATTCCTTCTTGAAAACATTCAGCTGCACTCTGTGGAAATGTGAAGATTTCCCAGGCTCCCCTCTCTCTGGCAAAGAAATTTTCAGTCTTAAATGGTCAACCTCGATCCTTAGATATTATTGCCTCTGATTCTGCCTGCCACAGACATCGGGAGCATCATCCCTGTGTTTATCCCATCCAGTCCTCTTTAGAATTTTATAGGTTTTGAGATGCCTCACGTTCTTCTAATCTCTAGTAAATATGTCCTAACAGATCCAGTTCTCTTACATTGATGCTGTATCCTAGCTAGCATTCCAGTGGGTACATTAAAGTTTTTCCTCTTCGTGACAGATTATCCTGAAGGAAAGAGAAGAAAAGAAAAATAGATTTTCAATAGAATCAACAGTTGTAGGATCAGAGGAACCGGGTGATGAACAAATGAACTTTTCGGAGGAGCAGTCTATAACCCAGGAAGTGGTTTCGCAGGAAGGTAAATTACCTTGACTGTTAGAAAGGAGATTTTCTGTGCAACAGCATTTGGATAGTCTACATTTTTTTTATCATTCTAGCTTATGAATGAAATTGGCATGCTTACTGACATTTGACTACTGTTTGAATGCCTTCTGCAAATGTGTGTGTAGCTGATGATAGTTGACTAGCTTTCTTAAAAATGGAACTGGACTGAGTGGCATAATGGCAGCTGTCAATGAAGGATTTTTGTTTCTAACCAATAAGAAATTAGGTGGTTAAATACCATTTTTAATGCAAAAGCCCTGAAAATAAACCCCTTATTTTGTCAGCTCGGCAGAACATATACAATGAAAATCTTATTTGGAAGTGCTGCTGGACTTCATTAAATGATACATTATTTGTGACTACTTCAAGACCAGTGTGAGAGGCAGGCAAATTTTGTTCTAATTGCTCCCATACTATTAAAGTTATAGCTTTCCTAAAGTTTTGAGTTAGTAAAGTGTTGGGTTTTAAACTGAGGGTGAAAGTAAGGATTTCTGTTTCAAAACAAAAAAGCACACTTATTCATCTGGTCTTAAAAGCTAGACATAAGTTTTCTGATCTTAAGCCGTCTACATTGCTCTTCCTCTCTTTCACTCCTTTGTGAATTAGCTTAATTCATGTTGTCAAATACCTTATATCACTGGAATATACAACCATTTCCAAAGGTCACATTTCTCCTATGAGGCTCTGTTCTTGTTTCCTTAAACCAGAAAAGTACTAGGTTGAGACTGTGGTCTGTAATAAGTTAACTTGCATCAAATGGGGCAAACATCACTACAGTTGATGCCAGCCTTTGAGTTGGAGAGAGAGAATTTTTTTTATTTCAAAAATATACTTTATTCATAAAATTATTTTGATATCTATACAATTGGTGATGCCATACATATGGATACATTCCATTTCTTTACATACAGAGATCGGAATTAATCATTCGTATATACAAGTCTGTACATTGACCTTCCAGGTATTTTGCTGAACCGTCAGCGGGGCCTGATTATTGAGTGGGCCACCTGTTCTTCTTAGGCAGGCAGACCTTACACTGTGGTCTTTCCCCACCGCGCCTTGGCGGCAGCTGCCCCAAGCTTCAGTGCATCCCTCGACACGTAATCCTGGACCTTGGAATGTGCCAGTCTGCAACACTCAGTCGGGGTCAACTCCTTCAGCTAGAAGATCAACAGGTTTCGGACAGACCAAAAAGCATCTTTGACCGAGTTGATGATCCTCCAGGCACAGTTGATGTTCGTCTCGGTGTGCGTCCCAGAAAACAGACCATAGAGCACGGAGTCCCCCGTCACGGAGCTGCTCTGGATGACAAACACCACTGCATTCCTCTCCAGACTTCCTTTGCATAGGCATATTCCAGAAGGAGGCGTGTGATAGTCTCGTCTCCTCCACAGTCGTTTCGAGGGCAGCGTGCGGTGCGGCAGAGAGTCCGGGCATGCATAAAGGATTTCACAAGCAGAGCCCTTCTCACCACCAGCCAAGCCATGTCTTGGTGCTTGTTGGATGGTTCTGGTGATGGGGCATTCTGCCAAATGACTTTGACAGTCTGCCCAGGGAACCGCTCTGCAGGATCCGCCCTCTCCTTTACCTGAAGGGTCTCAAGGACACTACGTGCTGACCACTTCCTGATGGACTTTGTTCATTTGCTATCAAGCTGAATATATTTGTCCATGGACCTAGGCAAGGAATAGGGTTCAGCTGTAGTGCCTCAGACCTTTTAAATGTGTGACATTGTTACTCACTTGTTGAATGACTACAAGAACAAAATGGGGAGAGCCCAAAGACCCTCCGCAAAAACTTATATTTAGGAATGCAATGGAAAGATCTTGCCTTAGTGCTGACCAAGTACGTGATAGACATCTAACTTTGGGTGGCAATCTAAACAAACAAATATCCTACCCAGATTGTAGCTTGAGGCTTAGTAACCTCTTAATGGTTAATGCTTTTTATCTTTAGGGTAAGGGGCCTAACGAACCACATATGAATCAGTTTAAGTTGCAGGTAGCTTTTTTAGGCAACTTAAAAAAACAAGTTTGCAATCAGTTAGTAAGGCCTAGTAAGGTCTAGATAGTTAAGCTTGCTCAGGTACTTTTACAGCTTACAGAAATGCAAGGTTTGGTTCCACAACTTCAGAATATGACCTCTGCACTCTATTATTCTTACAACGGCACCTCCCCCAGCCATGTCAGATTTGTGATTTTTCACATTGCTTACGGCAGAGCAGATCCTTTTTCTCCTTTTCACTGCTAACACTTAGTTATTTTGCATATCCATCTTGTCTTTACCACCATTATCACTACTTTTGTGTTTTGCTCTGGATGCTCTCAATCTGTTCACTTTCTCCTCCTATCCTGACTACAGCATTAAAACCACTATTTTTAACTCCTTTCAGTTCCACAAAAAAAAATAATAATTCAAATAATAATTGGCCTTCCTATTTTGCTACCGAAGTGGATAACCGTGCATTTATCCATATTATACTGCATCTGCCATGCATTTGCCCGATCACTTGGCATGTCCAAATTACTCTGCAATATCTCTGCTTCCTCTGCACAGCTCGCCCTTCCACCCAGCTTTGTGTCATTTGCCAATTGAGATGTTAAGTTTAGTTCTCTCAACTCTATATTTAACACATGTGAATATCTAGAGTCTTAATACAGATCCCTATGGAACCTCACTTACAATTCAGAAAAAGACCCATTTATTCCTACCCTTTGTTTCCTGTCTGCTAACAGATATCTTGTCTACATCATGTGCTTCAATTTTATACATTAATCTCTTATGTGGATTTCGTCAAATGCCTTCTGAAAGTCCAAATACATCACATCCACTGGCTCCCCTGATCAAATCTACTAATTTCATCCTTGAGGAATTCCAGTATTGAGTCTTAGAGCTGTAGACCATGCTAGGCAACATCATCAGTGAGCCTCAGTTGAAACGCTGGTGTTCTGTCCCACTTTCTATTTGTGTTTTGATCTGTTACGATGAGTGATATAATTTCCGGTTCTTTTTCTCCGTGGTTGGTAAATGGGGTCACTCTGTAGCCAAATCTCAATAATTCCAACTATGTCATACCTGTTTCTATTTGAATCTACTTGCTTGATTAATTCATCCACTTTATTTAGAACACTGTGTGTGTTCACACGCAAAGCCATAATGCTTGTCTTTTTGACATTTCTGGTCCCATTCTCATAGTTATTTACTGTGGCCTGTTTAATTCTGGCCTTTAATTCCTCTGCTTATCACTTCTCTTATTCCCCTCTTCTGTCATTTGTTCTTGTCCTTGATTTCCCTTTCCTCTGACTCCTTGAATAAGTTGTCCAGTCAATTTAGTTTCAGCCCTTCCAACCACTCTAGCAAATACTCCCTCTATGGTATCAGCCCTAGTCCTGCCCAGATGTGACCTGTCCAGTTAATTTTGGTCCAGCATCCCCCAGAACCAGTCCCAATGCTCCAAGAATCTGAAATCCTCCCCTTCACCATCTGTTTAGCCACGTGTTCATCTGATACATCCTGCTCTTTCTATTCTGACTTAGGGCGGCACGGTGGCACAGTGGTTAGCTCTGCTGCCTCACCGCGCCAGAGACCCAGGTTCAATTCCTGCCTCAGGTAACTGTCTGTGTAAAGTTTGTACATTCTCCCCATGTCTGCGTGTGCTTCCTCCGGGTGCTCCGGTTTCCTCCCACAATCCAAAGATGTGCAGGTTAGGTGAATTGGCCATGCTAAATTGCCCATAGTGTTAGGTGAAGGGGTAAATGTAGGGGAATGGGTCTGGGTGGGTTGCTCTTCGGAGGGTCGGTGTGGACTTTTGGGCCGAAGGGCCTGTTTCCATACTGTAAGTAATCTAATCCAATCTGGAGATCACTACTTTTTTGAGGTTGCTCTTTTCAGCTTGTTCTCTAACTCCCATGTTCCTTTTTGTTTTAAGCCTAATGTCATAGAGCATGGAAACAGACCTTAGCCCATGCTGACCATGTTCCCAAACTAAACTAGTCCTACCTGCCTGCATTTGGTCCATATCCCTCCAAATTTTTCCTGTTCATATACTTCCCAAATGTCTTTTAAATGTTTGTAACTGTACCTGCATCTACCACTTCCTGTGACAGTTCATTCCACATGAATTCTACAGGTTATTTTAAAAAAAGCTCCCCCTCATGTCCTCTTTAAAACTTTCTCTGGCCACCTTAAGAGTATGCCCCTAGTTTTGAACTCCCCCAACCTAGGGAAAACACCTTTGCTATTCACCTTGTCTATGCCCCTCATGATTTTATGAACTTCTATAAGATCACCCCTCAACCTCCTATGGTCCAGTGAAAATAAGTTGCAGCCTATTGTTGTAACTCAAACCCCATTCCCAGCAACGTCCTGATAAATCTCTTCTGAGCCCTCTCCAATTTAATATTCTTCCTTTGGCAGGGCGACCAGAACTGTACACAGTACTCCAGAAGAGGCCTCACCAATGTCCTGTACAGCCGCAACATGACATGCCAACTCTTATATTCAATGGCCCGAGCAATTAAGGCAAGCATGCTAAACGTCTTCTTAGCCACCCTGTCAATCTGTCATGCAAATTTCAAAGAATTATGTACCTGAACCCCTAGATCCATCTGTCCTACAACACTACCCAGGACCCTGCCATTAATAGTATAATTCCTGCCCTTGTTTGTTTTACCAAAATGTAATACCTTGCATTTATCCCATGTTATTGGTACCAATGTGTACGATGACCACTGGGTACTCGCCCTTCCTCTTCAGGATGTCCTGTAGCTGCTCTGAGATATCCTGGATCCTAGCACCTGGGAGGCAACATACCATCCTGGAATCTAATTTGTGGCCACGGAAATGTCTGCCTATTTCCCTTACAATTGAATCCCATATGATTATCACATTTCCACACATTTTACTCTTCCCTTGTGCAGCAAAGCCAACTATCGTGCCATGGCTGTTGCTCTTTTCCCTTTAAAGGCTATTCCCCTCAACTCTATTCACAGTAGCATGTCTGTTTTTACGAGAATGGCCACAGGAGATTTGTTCACTGCCTCGCTAGTCCTTTTACTCTGCCTGGTATTCACCCATTCCCTTTCTGCCTCTGGAGCATAGAACATTAGAACAGAACATAACAGCGCAGTACAGGTCCTTCAGCCCTCAATGTTGTGCCGACCTGTGAAACCAATCTGAAGCCCATCTAATCTACACTCTTCCATTTTCATCCAATGACCATTTAAATGCCCTTAAAGTTGGCAAGTCTACTACTGTCGCAGGCAGGGTGTTCCACATCCCTACTACTGAGTGAAGAAACTACCTCTGACATCTGTCCTATAACTATCACCCCTCAATTTAAAGCTATGTCCCCTTGTGCTAGCCATCACTATCTGAGGAAAAAGGCTCTCATTGTCCACCCTATATAATCTTTTTTTTTTACATATGTCTCAATTAAGTCACCTCTCAGCCTTCTTCTCTCGAACAAAAACAGCCTCAAGTCCCTCAGCCTTTCCTCATAAGACCTTCCCTCCATACCAGGCAACATCCTAGTAAATCTTCCAACACTTCCACATTCTTCCTATAATGCAGTGACCAGAACTGTACACTATACTCCAAGTGCGGCCGCATCAGAGTTTTGTACAGCTGCAACGTGTCTTCGTGGCTCTGAAACTCAATACCTCTACCAATAAAAGCTGACATGCCGTATTCCTCCTTAACAACCCTATCAAACCCTGAGTGGCAACTTTGAGGGATCTATGTACACGGACACTGAGATCTCTCTGCTCATCTACACTACCAAGAATTTTACCACTAGCCCAGTACTCTCTATTACTGTTGCTCTTTCCAAAGTGAATCATCTCACACTTTTCTACAATAAATGCCATTTGTCACCTCAGCCCAGCTCTCCCTATCTCTGTCCCTCTGTAACCTGCAACATCCTTCGGCACGGTCCACAACTCTACCAACCTTAGTGTCATCCGCAACTTTACTAACCCATCCTTCTACACCCTCATCCCACGTCATTTATAAAAATTACAAACAACAGTGGCCCTAAAACAAACAGATCTTCTAGTACACCACTAGTGACTGAACTCCAGGATGAACATTTCCCATCAACCACCACCCTCTGCCTTCTTTCAGCTAGCCAATTCTGATCCAAAACACTAAATCACCCTCAATCCCATGCCTCCATGTTTTGTTCCATAGCCCACCATGGGGAACCTTATCAAATGTCTTACTGAAATCCATATACACCACATCAATCGCTTTACCATCATTTGGTCACCTTCTCAAAGAACTCAATAAGGTTTGTGAGGCACGACCTACCCTTCATGAAACCATGTTGACGATCCTTAATCAACATATTCCCTTCTAGATGATTATAAATCCAATCTCTTACGACCTTTTCTCACACTTTATCCACAACCGAAGCAAGGCTCACTAGTCTATAATTACCAGGATTGTCTCTACTCCCCTTCTTGAACAAGAGAACAACATTTGCTATCCTCCAGTCTTCTGGACTGTTCCTGTAGACAATGACAACATAAAGATCAAAGCCAAAGGTTCTGCAATCTCCTCCCTAGCTTCCCAGAGAATCCCTGGATAAATCCTATTTTACCCAGAGGACTTACCTATTTTCACAGAAATCTATTTACAGAATTGCAAAAACCTCTTTATGAACCTCAATCCCGTTTAGTCTAGTAGCCAAAGTATTCTCGTCAGACCCTGACCACATGACACCTGGAGGAAGAGTGCCTCATCTTCCGCCTAGGAACCCTCCAACCACACGGGGTGAATGTAGATTTCTCCAGCTTCCTCATTTCCCCTCCCCCCACCTTATCTCAGTCCCAACCCCCGGATTCAGCACCGCCCTCTTGACCTGCAATCTTCTTCCCGACCTCTCCACCCCTGCCCCCTCTCCGGCCTATCACCCTCTTCCTCACCTTCTTCCACCTATCGTATTCCCAGCGCCCCTCCCCCAAATTCCCTCCCCCCTACCTTTTATCTCAGCCTGCTTGGCACACCAGCCTCATTCCTGAAGAAGGGCTGATGCCCGAAATGTCGATTCTCCTGCTCCTCGGAGGCTGCCTGGCCTGCTGTGTTTTTCCAGCACCACATTTTTCAACTCTGGTCTCCAGCATCTGCAGTCCTCACTTTCTCCAAGTATTCTCCTTGACAACACTGTCTTTTTCCAGTGTGAATACTGAAGAAAAATATTCATTTAGTGCTTCCCTTATCTCCTCGGACTCCATGCACAACGTCCCACTACTGTCCTAGATTGGCCCTAATCTTACTTTCGTCATTATTTTATTCCTGTTATACATATGGAGTCTTAGCCCGTAGTGTGGACAGCTCTCTATACATGCTATCCACAGTTCTCTCAGCTTTGCAGATGCTCCACGGTGTCGCCATCCATTGCTCCCACTCCTTAACCCAGGCTTACTGAAGACACTTTAGATTAGATTACTTACAGTGTGGAAACAGGCCCTTTGGCCCAACAAGTCCAGACCGACCCGCTGAAGTGTACCCACCCAGACCCATTCCCCTACACCTAACACTACGGGCAATTTTTGGATTGTGGGAAGAAACCGGAGCACCCGGAGGAAACCCACGCAGACACTGGGAGAATGTGCAAACTCCACACACCGAGTCGCCTGAGGCGGGAATTGAACCCGGGTCTCTGGTGCTGTGAGGCAGCAGTGCTAACCACTGTGCCACCGTGCCGCCCACATGCACTGGTCTCAGGCAATGGAAATATTCCCATTTTCCCAAATAGGTCAGGAGGAGCACAGCACTGCTTTCAGCTCACCTGCCGTGACATACCCCTCTAAATTAAGCCTTTTGAAAGTTGCATAATATCAAATAATGTCAATTTCTTTAGGGTCCTCTCTGTTGCTTGCTACTACACAATCCAGTCCTTGGAAACAATAAACCAGAAAAAGACCTGCCCTAACTACTTATAAATCAGCCTTCCCCATTGGAGTCTCTACTCCTGCAGGAGGGTAAGATTACCTTGGTTTTCCTACAATGTCACTCTGTTTCTTCCCAACCAGCTGCACACCCTGCCCAGACTGCTTTACTATAGCATGTAGTCAGCCCTGCTTTACTGTAACGCTGACTATAAGGCCACTCTCTACCCAGAATTAAATTATTTCTAACAATTGCTCAAGAAATCCTAGTTATTCTAATAACAAAAGACTTTTTTTTTGCCTTTACCCCATAGTTATGGTCAAAAGTGCCATAACTAAATTTGAAAGCTTAGCTGTGTAGAAGCTCCAGTCAGTTGGGGGAAATAATGAACCCATGACAAATCTGTGACTACATTCAGAGTAACAAATTCTGTCCAGCTGTGAATTAAGAGTTTGGCAAGATTACAGTTTTTTGACATGTGTTATGATTACTTTACGGCTGGTAGATGCATCTGCAAGTCTAACTTCTGTCAAGTATGGTGTCTTAATCTGGCAGCTGAGGAAGGTAGTTGGTTTGGAAATGCATTGTGATAAGTTAAGTCTGTTTTTAAGTATTCAGCGTTCCCTTCCAGTTTATAAACTGCTTTGGTCTAATGTCCAAACCCTGCACCAAAGAGACAGCGTGCTTCTCAAGCATCAACTACAAGTTTGCACGTTGAACTTTAGCTAAGCTCGTCTTTCAGTCTCCCATTTCATTTCATCCTGCTTGAGCTATTATTTTGAAACTTTTTATGTTGCATTGCTTATTTTAGCATTTTGAGTCATCTACTGACTTCGTGTTTAACTAACCGATGGTATAATTCAGAAGGAGGCTGAGTGTAATGATGTGAGGAAGGTAACCAACTAAATAACTGCAATGTGCTTTTAGTTGAATGTCTGTTTTGTTCTATCACTTCCATGCTCAGAGGTGGGATGTATATGGAAACTGACTATCTTTATAGATAGAAGACCATGCATTCAGTAAATAATTTTAACATCACTGCAGATGGTGGTGAAATGAGCAGATGTTAACATTTGTTGAAGTATTGTAGCTTTAATTTTGAAAAAAAGAGCAAACTAATTTAGTTCGTTTTGTGACGATACAATGGCTTTAAGAGGTGTATTTTGTTCTTTTTTTTATGAATAAAGGTTGAGCCATAGATAAAAAGTGGTCTGGTCAAAGCAAATAAAGTAAATAGCTTGTGAGACCTTGGGTTTTTTAAAAGTTGGTATCATGGAAGCACCCTTGAATGGGTGGAGTCACGCTCCCATAGAACCAGATTATTTTAGTTTTAACTTAAATGTAGTTGTTGGGGTCTTGAACCTGAGTGTGTGGAGTCTCTTATTTCTCTCTCTGTTACAACTAAAAGCTGGGGTTCTCTGCCTGCTGCAGAATTGCACGTGAGGCGATCCATTTTACAGACTTTGTTTTTGCCGATGGTATATTTCTGGGATGTTGCTACATTGGAACAATTAATTAGTAGTAATTGATACATATTATTTCAAGCATTTTGCTCGAGTTACCATTGAGCCAATTCTTTTGTTTTTATTTTGTTTGTATTTTAATTGTAATGCAAAAATAAAATGTTTTGCTTTAAGTCAAGTAGTTTCAGCTACCAAATTGCATCTGGAATGCAACGCCCTACACTTTAAAAATGAAAAATGTTAGGTTCTAGTCTATCTTCTTAATATGTTTTGAGGGGGTTTGGTCTGATTCATAAGTTTTCTTAATTTCAGATATTGGATTGAGCGTTCCCAGTGACACATCTCTGTCTCCTGCAAGCCAGAACTCTCCATATAGTATGACACCAGTTTCACAAGGGTCTCCAGTCAGCTCAGGAGTTGGCAGTCCAATGGCTTCTTCGACGATCACGAAAATTCACAGCAGACGTTTCAGAGAGTAAGCATTTTAGGAACATTTATATAAAGCTGTCACTTCCTCGATTGAACTTCTGTGACAGTACTTTTTTGTGAAGAAAAAAAGTGAATTTCTTTATTTCTAAATAAAGTTTAGTTGGAAGTCTTTCAGTCAAAGTGGCAGCTAATGGCGGTTTAAATATTTTTAAGTTTAGACTTTACACCCCCAAATTTTAAAGGAGTAGCTTGTTCCACAGAACTGTCTTGTAATACTAGATGTTCTGGAGGGGTGAGATTAGTAGGCAGAATTAGAGCACATGGGTTTGGGTTTGAGGATTAGTTA
The DNA here is from genome assembly GCF_037043375.1 of Chiloscyllium plagiosum. Taxonomy (NCBI): domain Eukaryota; kingdom Metazoa; phylum Chordata; class Chondrichthyes; order Orectolobiformes; family Hemiscylliidae; genus Chiloscyllium; species Chiloscyllium plagiosum. The sequence goes on from NW_028270177.1 coordinate 21,315,674, forward strand.
ATGGGTAGAAAACAGTAGGAATAAACAAGTCATTTTCAAGTGGGCAAGCTGTGACTAGTTGATCAGTGCTTGACCTCAGATATTTGCATCCTCTATCAATGATGTGGATGTGGGGACCAAATGTAGTACTTCCAAGTTGCTGTTGATCAAAAAAAGTTGGAATGTGAGCTATGAGGAGGGTGAGAGGAAGCTTCGATGGGATTTAGACAGGCTAAAGAAGGGCTGATTCCTGAAGAAGGGCTAATGCCCGAAACGTCGATTCTCCTGTTCCCTAGATGCTGCCTGACCTGCTGCGCTTCTCCAGCAACACATTTCCATCTCTGATCTCCAGCATCTGCAGACCTCATTTTCTCTTTAGACAGGCTAAGTCAATGGGCAAGAACATGACAGAATATCTCAGTTGGCTGTGGCCAAGAACTAGAAAATAGGATTTGTGTAGTTCGATCTTTATTTGGCATGGGCACATTGGCTTAATGGCCTCCTGCGCTGTAAGAGTCTGAGTCTATGGAATATAATGTGAAAAAGTGAAGTGATCAACTTCAATAGGAAAAACAAATGCGCAGGATTTCTTGAATGGTGAGAGATTAGGAAGTGTTGTTGTTCAAAGTGACCTAGCTGTCCTTGTTAGGGAGTCACTAAAAACAAATATGCAGTTTCAGCAAGCAATTAGAAAGGCAAATTATGGCCACTTGAAATCAATCTCTCTGGGCACATTTTGACACGTCTGAGGCAGATGGGTCTTCAACCCAGACTTCGTGGCCCAAGAGTTCTTAAATACAAATGATCTATTCATCTTTGATTTGACTGCAGGAGTAATCAAGTGAAACAGAGGTTCACCACATGATATTTGGGAAATTGAGATTTTCCTATGAGGAAAGATCAAGGAGATGGGGCACGTCTCCTTTCAAGTGTGGAAGAATGATAGATGATCATGTTGAAATTCATAAAATTCTTACGTGGCTTAACAGAGTAGATACAGGGTTGTTCTCTTGTTTTGGGTGGGTGGTGAATGAGGGGTTGATTGTCTGGACCAGATGACTCATTTCAGAATAAGCAATAGGTCATTTAGAGAAGAAGATTTTCGTTGCTGAAGCTGTGTAACTCTGGAATTGTCTGTCACAGTGAAAGCTTAGTCATTGAGTATATTCAAATCAGAAATTGATAGATGTCTAGATATTAAAGAAATCAAGAGATAAAGTATAGAACAAAGTAAATGATCAGTTTTAATTCAGTTGAATAGCAGAGCAGTTTTGAGGGACCAAATGGCGTACTCCTGTGCCTATTTGCTACATTCCTACATTGCTAGAACATCTATATTGCTGATATTTACCGGTTTCCTTTGCGTTTGAAGTGTGATTTGTGCAATCTCCAGCTATGTTAATTTATCGATGTAAATGGATTTCCATTCAATCTCCTGAGTGGAAGCTGCTTGCAACTTGTAATACTGTGTAAATTGGGATAATTGCTAGATAAAATGTTTCTCTGTTTTGTATGGATGTTTTGTATAGGTGTTTGATATTGACGAATGATGGAACTATTCATAAGCATATACAATCAGTAGCATATACTATACCAAACATTTATTCAGAAGTCTTGAAACGTAATCATACAAAGTTGGAGAAATTGATGTAAGCTGAAAATTAATACAAAGTTAAAAACCACACAACACCAGGTTATAGTCCAACAGGTTTAATTGGAAGCACACTAGCTTTCGGAGTGTCGCTCCTTCATCAGGTGATAGTGGAGGACTCAATCCTAAAACACAGAATTTATAGCAAAAATTTACAGTGTGATGTAACTGAAATTATACATTGAAAAATACCTTGATTGTCTGTTGAGTCTTTTATCTGTTTGAATACCATGATAGTTTCACTTCTTTCATGTGTAAATCACAAAACCTTTTTTTTAAAAATTGCATTCTCAGGTTAGCTGTAACAATGGGCGATAGCTAGACAATATGTTGAAGGTGTTAGCCCCCTGTGTTCTCTGTCTATGTCAAGATGTTTAGATTGATTCTAATCTAAAAAGTGAGATAAGAGTTTTACATGAATTCATGCAGTTTTTGAGCAAAGTACAATGTAACTCTGCAAGTACAAATTCACCCCACAAAATGTGTGTGTGTTGTGAGTGTCGTGTGTCTTAAGTCTGTGAGGGGGTGCGTGTGGGACTGTGTGCGCATGTCTGGGTTGAGGGGGGGAGAGAGTGTATGTGTGTGCATGAGTGTAGAGTGGTCTAAGTCTCTGATAGGATGCCTGTGGGAGTGTGTGTGTCTGTAAGGGTGTGTGCCCATGTGTATGTGTATATAGGAGTGCCTGTGTCTGTGTGTGTGTACAGTGCAATGGTGGTCACCTGTAATGTGACATGAACCCAAGGTCCCGGTTGAGGCCCTCCCTATGGGTACCGAACTTAGCTATCTGCCTCTGCTCGGCCACTTTTCGCTGCTGCCTGTCCCGAAGTCCACCTTTGGAGGATGGTCACCCGAAGGTCCGAGGTCGAATGTCCTGGACGACCGAAGTGTTCCCCAACTGGGAGGGAACACTCCTGTCTGTTGATTGTTGTGCGGTGCCCATCCATTCATTGTCGTAACCTTTGCTCGGTTTCCCCAATGTACCATGCCCCAGGGCATCCTTGCCTGCAACATATAAGATAGGCAACGTTGGCTGAGTCACATGAGTTGAAAATGTGTTGCTGGAAAAGCGCAGCAGATCAGGCAGCATCCAGGGAACAGGAGAATCGACGTTTCGGGCATAAGCCCTTCTTCAGGAAGGGCTTCCTGAAGAAGGGCTTATGCCCGAAACGTCGATTCTCCTGTTCCCTGGATGCTGCCTGATCTGCGCTTTTCCAGCAACACATTTTCAGCTCTGATCTCCAGCATCTGCAGACCTCACTTTCTCCTTTGAGTCACATGAGTACCTGCCATGCACAAGGTGGGAGGTGACCCCACGTGTAATGGTGGTATCTATGTCCACACTCTGACGCGTCTTGCAGCACCTACTGTGACAGGGTTGTATGGAGTTATCAGAACACTTAAGACACTCTACACTCACTGCACGCACACATACACTTTCTCTCACACTCACAACCCCCAACCCAGACAAACGCACACGCGCACACACAGACAAAGACTCACATGCACACACACATTTTGTGGGGTGAATTTGTACTTGCAGAGTTACATTGTACTTTGCTCAAAAACTGCATGAATTCATGTAAAACTCCGTTATCTCACTTTTTAGATTAGAATCAATCTAAACATCTTGGCATAGACAGAGAACCCAGGGGACTAACACCTTCAGCATATTGTCTAGCTATCACCCATTGTTACAGCAAACCTGAGAATGCAACTTTTTAAGCTAAAAAAAGGTTTGTGATTTACACATGAAAGAAGTGAAACTATCATGGTATTCAAACAGATAAAAGACTCAACAGACAATCAAGGTATTTTTCAATGTATAATTTCAGTTACATCACACTGTAAATTTTTGCTATAAATTCTGTGTTTTAGGATTGAGTCCTCCACTATCACCTGATGAAGGAGCGACGCTCCGAAAGCTAGTGTGCTTCCAATTAAACCTGTTGGACTATAACCTGTTGTTGTGTGGTTTTTAACTTTGTACACCCCAGTCCAACACCGGCATCTCCAAATCATGAACAATTAATACGATCTCTTAAATTTTGAATACAGATTAGCTGACCAAATTGGCCTCCGGAAAACAGTTTCTAAAAAGATGTTACATGCACTGCACGTTCTTTGGAGTGATGTACTAGAAAGCTAGTGTTATATGTAGGACTGAATTGTTTTGAATTTGGATAGTAGGTTAAAGAATTTTTATACCCCCCATCGGCACGGTCGCACAGTGGTTAGCACTGCTGCCTCACAGCGCCAGAGACCCGGGTTCATTTCCTGCCAGGCGACTGACTGTGTGGGGTTTGCACATTCTCCCCATGTCTGCGTGGGTTTCCTCCGGGTGCTCCGGTTTCCTCCCACAGTCCAATGATGTGCAGGTCAGGTGAATTGGCCATACTAAATTGCCCGTAGTGATAGGTGAAGGGGTAAATGTAGGGGTATGGGTGGGTTGCGCTTCAGCGGGTCGGTGTGGACTTGTTGGGCTGAAAGGCCTGTTTCCACACTAAGTAATCTAATCTAATCTAATTTAATCCGTCACCATCTAAATCTTGAGTTCCAAGTTTCAATATGCTCATTATAAGATAATTTAATAACAACAGTGAAAAAGGTATTCTAGGAATGGTGTATTTGATTTTCAAAGTTTTAATGTAAATATTATGTGTATTTACAAAAGGTGTTTGATTCCAATTTGAATCTGCCTTTTGCTGATTGATTGTAAACTAGATTAGTAGCATTTTCAGCTAAGTGCTGCTATTTAAATAACTGGAGTAAGGACTGAGTAAAGAGCCTTTGCTATATTTCTCAATGAATGATGGCTCCTGGTTTTCATTTCCCACTGTGTTAGAGTAGGAGAGGAAATATTTTGATACAACATGTTCTGTTTATCACTGATTTTGTCAATGTACAGCTTGACAAGTTGCCCCTGTTTTTAATAAGGAATAGAAACTTCTAATGGGGTACTTTTAATTCCAGTGCACATTAGTATCAATTAATATTAAGTTTTGAGTAAATAAAGAAATAACTTCCAAAATAGAGAGGAATCAAATCAGTGATGTTTTGTCAAATAACAGGATCCATTATAAAATGGGCATTTTTAAAGCCATTTGTTTTCATTGATATATCTTTCCAAAAGAAGAAGCATAGCATATCAGATGTATGTAGTAATTAATTAGATCCTGCTTGTGCAAAATGTTAGAGATAACACTTCTAATTTCTTAAAAATAAACTGGTTAGTATCAGTCCTGAGATCACCCAACTCTGCACTTGCGTTGCAGTAAAACGTAAAGTAGCATGCTGGCAAACGTTTAGATTTTCAGATGAACCAGCCTTAAATTTCCAAATTAGAAAAGTACTAATTATGAAAAGTTCACTGACATTCGTATATTGAACAGAGCTCATGCATGTGTAAGTAGCAACATGCTTTTTCACTGGGACCATGGATTGATTGGATTGGCAATTAATGTTCAGCATTGTTTTGTTAACATAAAAACATAAGAAATCGGAGCAAGAGTGGGCCACCTGGCCCTCTGGGTCAGCTCTGACAAACAATAAGAAAATGGCTGATCTATTTGTGGCTAGAGACAAAAAAAAACTGCAGATGGTGGAATCCAAGGTAGACCAGCAGGAGGCTGGAAGAACTCAGCAAGCCAGGCACCATCAGGAGGTGAAGAAGTCAACATTTTGAGTGTAACCCCTCTCACCATAACCCTTCATTCCTTTACTGTTCAAAAAAAAATTCCATCTTAGCTTTAAAAACATTCAATGAGGAAGCCTCAACTACTTCACTGGGCATGGAATTCCACAGATTCACAAGCCTTTGGTAAAGTTCCTTCTTAATTTGGTCCAAAATATGCTTCCCCTAATTTTGAGGCCAAGCCTGCCACTAGTTTCATCACCAGTGGAAATATCCTCCCTACTTCTACCTTATCTATTCCCTTCATAATTTTCCATGTTTTTATAAGATCCCCTCTCCAATTCTTCTAAATTCCAAAGAATGTAATCCCAGTCTACTCAGTCTTTCATCAGAAACCAACCCCCCTCAACTCCGGAATCAACCTAGTGAAGATCCTCTGCACACCCTCCAGTGCCAGTTTGTCCTTTCTCAAATAAGGAGATCAAAACTGCACACTGTACAGTTATCACTATGCTTGACTAATGGGAAAAAATCATTTGAGAATATTTAGACTGGAAAAGGTTCCTTTTCAAATACTTTGTGCAGTGTTTGCTTAATAGAAATGATTAAATAGATTAAATATTTTTGCCTTTTGTTGGAAATATTTCCATGGCAAGTACAGTAGAATGGAGTAAATATTTTAAAAAATTTTATTTCATCAAGAAACAATTTTTTGTTTAATTTATGTTGGAGAGCATAACTTGTCAGCATAGCTAAGTTAACAACCAATTTACAAAAATGTGTATTGATACAGATTCCTAGATGTTAAGTTGTTTTTGTATGCCAACAAATTGAAATACCTCATTTCATTCAGCAATGCTAAAGTTAAAATTTTAAGTCATTAAAACAATTTCCACCTTTCTTAATCATATATTAGTACTGCGGTCCCTGACACTTTAAAAAAAGTTTGGAAATAATTTTATTTTCATTTTAATTCTTTCCCCATGCCAGATACTGCAACCAAGTGCTTAGTAAAGACATTGATGAATGTGTGACTTTGTTGTTGCAAGAACTTGTCCGTTTTCAAGAACGAATTTACCAGAAAGATCCAATCAAAGCCAAAATGAAGAGAAGGCTTGTTATGGGTTTACGTGAAGTGACAAAGCACATGAAACTAAAAAAAATTAAATGTGTGATCATCTCTCCAAACTGTGAGAAAATTCAGTCAAAAGGTACAGTAGCCAATACGTTCTTGCAGGCATGAAGTGCTGAAATGATGCTGTGGGCGGCACAGTAGTTAGCACTGCTGCCTCACAGCGCCAGAGACCCGGGTTCAATTCCCGCCTCAGGCAACTGTCTGTGTGGAGTTTGCACATTCTCCCCGTGTCTGCATGTATTTCCTCCGGGTGCTCTGGTTTCCTCCCACAGTCCAAAAATGTGCAGATTAGGTGAATTGGCCATGTTAAATTGCCCGTAGTGTTAGGTGAAGGGGTAAATGTAGGGGAATGGGTCTGGGTGGGTTGCTGTTCGGTGGGTCGGTGTGGACTTGCTGGGCTGAAGGGCCTGTTTCCACACTGTAAGTAAATCTAAGTAATCTAAATCCTTATTGTTCTGCTCTTCCCTCAGGTGGACTAGATGAAGCTTTGTACAATGTGATTGCCATGGCTCGGGAACAAGAAATTCCTTTTGTTTTTGCTCTTGGCCGTAAAGCTCTTGGTCGATGTGTGAATAAACTTGTTCCTGTAAGTGTTGTGGGGATCTTCAACTACAGTGGTGCTGAGGTATGTTTTCAGATTTTCAGTTGTGCCACTTATTTTAACATTAGCACAGAACCTATGCAGTGGAATTCATTTCTGTTGATTGACTTAGCTCTTTGCTTGAAAGTTGCTTACACCCAATTGTTATACATGGATTTTTTGCTAATCAGACAGTTGAAAACAATATATTTACTGGGAAGAAGTAAGTCATACGCTACAGAAACTAAATACAAGATAAACAAATTAGCTATTAATTAAAGATATTTTCAAAAGTATTCATGTCTAATGACTCGTGTCCAGCAAACTGTCCGTGCGAAAATCCATCTCTTTACCATCATGTTTGGGTTTAGACTGATCAATTAAATGGTCAAGATTTGATAAAAACCAAAAGTTCTTGGGATGCTGTAGATCAGAAACAAAAACAGAAGTTGCTGGAAAAGCTCAGCAGGTCTAGCAGCATTTGTGAAGAAAAATCAAAGTTAACTTTTCGGTCCAGTGACCCTTTCTCAGAACTGATGGTAGCTAGAAAAATGTTGGTTTATGTGCTGAAGATAGGATGGGGGAGGGACTAAGGAGTAATGATAGGTGGGGATAGAGCCCAAAGAGAGAGAAGAACAGTTGGACAGACAAAGGGATAATGATCTGGCTGGGAGGGTGAATAGCTGTTAATGAGGACTGATAGTAGCTAACAATAAGAACATAACTAGGAGCAGGAGTAGGCCGTCTGGCCCTTTGAGCTTGCTTTGCCATTCAGTAAGATCATTGTGATCTTTTCATGGACTCAGCACCACTTACCCTCACTCTCACCATATTCCTTAATTCCTTTTATTGTTAAAAAAAAATCTGTCTTGATTTTAAAAATGTTTATTTAAGTTTACTGGCAGCACGGTGGCTCAGTGGTTAGCACTGCTGCCTCACAACTCTAGGGTCCCAGGTTCAATTCAAGCCTCGGGTGACTGTTTGCACTCGGAATTTGCACATTCTCGCTGTGTTTGCGTGGGTTTCCTCCAGGTGCTGCGGTTTCCTCCCGCAGTCCAAACATATGTAGGTTAGGTGAATTGGCCATGCTAAATTGTCCATAACGTTAGTAGCATTAGTCAGAGGGAAATGGGTCTGGGAGGGTTACTCTTCAAAGGGTCGGTGTGGACTTGTTAGGCCGAATGGCCTGTTTCCACACTGAAGGGAATCTAATCTAGTGTCAATTACTTCACTGAGCAAGGAATTTCATAGATTTACAACCCTCTGGGTAAAGAAGTTCCTTCTCAATTCAGTCCTAAATCTGCTCTCCCTAATTTTGAGGCTATATCCTCTTGTCTTAGTTTTACCTGCCAATGGAAACATCCATTCTACTTCTATTTTATCTATTCCCTTCATAACTTTACATGTTTTTATAAGATACCCCCCCCCCCCTCATTCTTCTGAACTCCAATGAATATAATCCAGTCTACTCAGTCTCTCCTCATAAGTCAACTCCCTCAACTCCAGAATCAACCTCGTGAACCTCCTCTGCACCCCATCCAGTGTTAGTGCATCCTTTCTCAAGTGAGGAGACCAAAACTGCATGCACTGCTCCAGGTGTGACCTCACCAACATCCTATACAGCTGCAACATAACCTCCCTGCTTTTAAACTCGGTCCCTTTAGCAGTGAAGGACAAAATTCCATTTGCCTTCCTAATTACTTCTTGTACCTGCAGACCAGCCTTCTATGATTCATGCACAAGTGTACCCAGGTCCCTTTGCATAGCAGCGTGTTGTAATTTCTTAGCATTCAAGTAATAGTCGTTTATACTGTTATTCCTATCACAATGGATGACTTCACATTTATTAGCATTGTATTCCATCTGCCAGACCCTGGCCCATTCACTTAAATTATGTCCGTTTGCAAAGTTTTGCATTCCTCTGCACAAAGAAATGTATAAAATGCTGTAACTTGCATTCATTAATCAGAGTGAATCCAGTATTTCTGTGTGATAACTTGGAGCTCCTCTCCCTGTATTTACTGGTAACAGCTTGTAATAAACCACTCTATTCACTTGAACAAACTCCTCCACCTCTGAGTTGTTACTGTCTCCGTGAAGGTCACTCTTACAGTATATGAATAGGATGTGTTTAGAGAGATAAAGTCCAAATGCTGGCAAATGGCACCAGGTCAGATTGAGATGTCTGGTTGGCACAGATGAGTTGGACTGAAGGGTCTGTTTCTGTGCTGTATGACTCTAAGCTTATTCCTCCCAGTCTGATTCCCATTTGAGATTGGAATATCATGTGTTCATGTTCGGTCCCAGGCTCCAAATTTTGTAATCCCTTTACTAAATTATTCTTCTGCTTTCTGTTACATAAACTATGGAAATTAGCTTTTCAAGTCATAAAATGGAAGGATTATTGGTAGGTCAAGTGGATGCAGTCTTCGTGCTTTTCTCTCTGTCACCCTGGCCTAATGCAGTACATGAAGAGTCCTTTATGATAGGTGACATAACTTCAAATGGACAATTGTTGAATTTCCTTCTTTAGAGCTTGTTTAATAAACTGGTGGCATTAACTGAGGAGGCCCGTAAGGCATACCGTGACATGGTGACAGCTTTGGAACAAGAACAAGCTGAAGAAGCCTTAAAGCACACCAGAAAGGTACCACACATGGGCCATTCTCGTAACCCTTCTGCAGCAAGCGCAATTTCATTCTGCAGCGTTATATCTGAACCCATTTCTGAAGTGAATGAAAAGGAATATGGTAAGCAATCAATTTTTTAGGTCCATATTATCAGCAGGGTAGCATTTGCTTGAGCAAATTTGTGAAGTCTATTGCAATGCACTGCGCTTCAAAATAGTAATAGATTTATGTAATCGGCAGATGCATTGGATTGCTTGTTAAAATTTGGGATTAACGTGGCATTGTTAACAATACTGCAAAGTGCCAAATGTCTTCACTAATTAATTTGTGATTTGTCTTAAATTTTAAAAAGTTGTTTTGAATTTTATTTTATATTTAAAAAGGACAAATACATTATTCTTGGGGTTTTTTGGAACAGATATATACTGCAGTAACAAAAGCTAATAATGCTGATGCTGGAGATCTGAATTAAAAATGAGTCTGATGAAGGGTAGTTGAAAAGTAATGAAACATTAACCCTTTCTCTTCACAGATGCTACTTGACCTGCTGGATATTTCTAGCATTTTGTTTAGTTTCAGAGCCATTGAGATGTACAGCATGGGAAAACCTTTGGTCCAACTTGTCCACGCCAATCAGATATCCTAAATACATCTAGTCCCATTTGCTAGCACTTGGCCCATATCCCTCTAAACCTTTCCTATTCATATACAGAGGAATCTCGATTATCTGGCATTCAAATTATCTGAATATCTGATTATCTGGCAAGATTGCAAGGTCCCAATATTTGGCCAAACAATGTTATCCGGCATTCAATTATGCGAAATTTGATTAACCAAGCAAAATACGCCCTGCCCATGTCCTTTTGGATAATTGAGATTCCTCTGTACCCATCCAGGTGCCTTTTTAAATGTTGTAATTACACCAACCTCCACCACTTCTTCTGGCAGCTCATTCCATACACGCACCATCCTTTATGTGGAAAATGTTGCCCTTTAGGTTCCTTTTGAACCTTTTCCCCTCTCGCTCTAAACCTATATCTTCTGGACACTCCCACCCCAGGAAAAAGATCCTGCCTATTTATCCTATCCATGCCCCTCATGATTTTATAAACCTCTATATGGTCTCCCCTCAGCCTCCAACATTCCAGGGAAAACAGACCCAGCCAATTCATCCCCTCCATAGAGTGCAAACCCTCCAACCCTGGCAAAATCTTTGTAAATCTTTGTTTGTATTACAGGTGGTTTTCCCAAATACGATGTGTGCGGTCAAATTTCTGATTGTGGTAAAATTTGTAGGGTCATTTACAAACACTTCCATGCACTTTTTGTTTCAGTTCCATTTCTTTTACAATAGGTAGTGGATGACTTCTGAAAATAACGTGTGTATATAAGGTTTATTTCTATCTTTTGAGGTCATGAAATCTTCTCTCAAAAAATAGCCTTATGGTTTCACTAAAGCTAAAAATTGTGCTTGTTTTTTTTTGTGGGGTTTGTAATATTTGTAAAGAATTTGTGTTCTGTGTACATCCTTTGTTATCATCTTTATTAATCTATGTTATATCATCTTAAAATGCAGAATATTTGAAAATTGAGCTGAAAACATTGCCCTTCTCAAGGATTTGATCATTTCTTGCATTTTTTAAAAAGTACCTTTGAATTGTCCATTCATAATTTTAAAATGCATTTTTTTTAAACTTAGAAACCAACTGGCGAAACATGGTAGAAGCCACTGACGCACCTGAATGTTGCGAGAATGAGAAACCCATATCAAGTGTGACCACTGGCCTGGATAAGTCTTCAAGTTTACCAGCAGCTGTAGGCAAAGCCAACAAACCAATCCTGGGAATAACCACTAGTTCTTCTGTGGGTCAGGCAACTCGCGCTACAGACAAGGAAGAAGGGAAAACAGATGATATATTAGAATGGGCCTCTCAGCAGAGCACTGAGACAGGATCACTTGATGGTAGCTGCAGGGATATTCTTAATTCTTCCATGATCAGCACCACCAGCACTCTTGTACCCGACATGCTTGAGGAGGAGGAAGATGATGAAGAGGAGGAAGAAGATGACAATGCTGCTGAACCTGTTACCATAGTGGTCACATTTAGCAGCAGAATTGATGATTGGGTATCAGAAGCACAAAAAACACTGGAAACATTGCAGCTCAGCAAAAATATTGATAGTACAGAGGAAGATCACAATGGGCAAAGTGACATAGAAGAACTAGATGCAGTGGAACAGATAGATGTAACTACAGATAGTGAAAGCTCTCAACTTGCAGAACCAGAAAGTCAAACCTGCTAATAATTTTAGATCCTGGACCAGCAGCTCTTGCACAGAGCACAATTTATTTTTTTAGGTAGACTCATGGGATTACGAAAATCGTTTTGTCAATTTTTGCATTGAAACATAAGCTACTGTTAAAAACATTTTGCGCCCATTTACATTTTATTTGGAACAGGTTAATATTTGGTTTAGTATAGAATTTTTCCAATTCAGTTCTGTAAAATATGTGTGCATATCTGAAAGTCATAGTTACAAGCCACAAAATATTTAGATTTTTTTCTTTATATATTTAACATCCTTTGTTTAATTGGTTTCCCCTCTTGCAGGTCAACTTACTTTGGCCTTCTGATCGAAGTTATATTGAAATTTTACTTTAAAATGTAATTAATTAAGCCTCAGTAGCTGCTTTAATCAAATTTCATAGCTAACTATACGAAACATTTTTGTGAGCAATCATTCGAGTCTACTTAAGGATTACTGTAAGCAAAACAATATATCAACAACCTCAGGAACACATAAACACACATAGGAACAGTTAATTTAAGAACTTGCTGTTTATAACCTTGTCATTTCAATCTCACCGATATATGATCTGAATTAGCAATTGTACAGAAATCGTAAAATTTTGTTAGCAAGTTTGTCTCATCTCACAACCTGTCCCACATTAAGTTGTTTTGTGTAACTTAAATTGCAAAATAAATGGATTGCTTTCTGGATGGTTTATGGAAATACTTTCAGAATCTCTGGAGAAAATGTAAAAAAAATGGAGAAAAGCCAGTAGTTTTGTTTACAAGAAATTCAGACTCTGAAGTGGTAGTAATTTCATAGAATTTGATTTAACTCACTGTAAAAGTTTTGTCTGTTTGGAATAGCAATGATGGTGTTTTTAAGAAATCTTCTCCTTGTACAAAATACTTCTTTTCATCTTCAGAGTCCAGTGGTGTCCAGTTATGTGCAATAACTTGAAACTGATAGAGTTGCATGTAACCACATTTGCTTATAATAAAATGATTGATCCTATTGGCTGTAAAAAGAGCATTACTGGGATGTGATGGATATTATCTAATCCTGCTATAAGCAAACTTTAGATAAGTATAGAGCTGACTTGTATTCAGAAAGTTGATTAAATGTTAAGCTTCCTAATTCCCAAATTCTAAATTCCTATTTCTTCCTTCTATCCATTTGCCCAAAGAAATATTTGGGTTTAACCTGAAACAATGTGAAACGTTTATATTTATAAACTATATAAGTATGTCCTTGTGTGTATGGGATGATACCTAGAAATACTATAATTTTAACTGAGATGAACAAGCAAATTTCTTTGTAAAACTTTCATTAACAGCATTGTGCTGCATATGTTTACATAAACGTGAACGATGACAATTGTAATTATCTTGTTGATCAACTAATGGTTCCTTTGTACCTGATCAGGCTTGCAATTTCTGAGAATGCAGGTTGAGTGTGTTTTTCTACAAAATTTCAATTTTGGGCCTCTTGTATAGTTACAATTGTACCTGTGATGCTGTCACTTAAGTAATGCTGACAGTAGTAACTGAGTTATATACTCATTTGAACATCTTTGTGAATTTCGTTACTGAGGTAATATTTTTAATAGCATTTGAAAATTGAACCTACATTGAAAGGTAAAATCTGAGTAGCTTAGATTCTTTTACATTGAAAAATATTTAGCAGAGTTCATATGCATTTGGGCAAATCATAACCTGTGACTTCACTTGCATCATGACCCTCCTGCAAATTTATTTTACATTGAATTGATGGCAGTCATTTTTGTAAATCCACAGGATGTATTGTATCGGAAAATACACAGGAGAGAAAGGGGCAGCATATTTTTGTCATGAAAAGTTAATTATCAGATCTTCAGTTCTGCTTGACTATTTACTAATAAAAATGTTTGCTAGTTGCAATCGAATGTAAATAAATTATGCTTTTACGAGTATGAATTGTAGGGCTTAAATGAAGTGTGTATTAACCAATTGTAGAATTTCTTTGGCGTTTCTCAACTAACATAAACTGACTCCTACAAGTGTTATGTTAAAAATGGGCAGCACTATGTTGCACATCTACCTAAGCTAAATTTTTATATGGCTTTTGATGAAACCAAATCAGATTAAATTTGCATCATATTCAAGATGGCATGGAAATCCTGATTGGTGGATCTTTCAGCCATTCATTTATCTAAAGAAGAACATGTTTTCACTATGAAAAGTTTGTTGCTTTATAGAAATGATGGGAGAAAACTACTGGTGTATGGCAATGTTTTACAAATGGTGTTTTCTGATTCCACAATGATGCATTTAGATGTGCTTGGAAGTTTATAGTTCCTGGTAGCACCAGCAGGTGGTGTAGACCTTGATCTATAGCAACACCTGGTGCTTTTAAAACTTTTAGAAAATATTTCTAACCTTTGTAAAGAGACTTCCTTTATCATTTGTTTGATATGGTTAACTGCATTTGTAAATTTATATCTAAAATAGAAACATTAGTATACACTACGGTGGGGACTTTTTGAACAATCTCCAGTATTTAATTCTTAATAAACGACTAATATATTAAGCAAAGCAACTTTTAAAATGATTTGGTTACCTTGTCCAACAATTTGGCTCCTTTCTAATGTGGGCAAATGACCTGAACAAGTTTAAATTCTACACTTATTACTTCAAATGGAAGAAGATACATTCCATCAAGCTGATAGTTATAAATCTAAAAACGCTATACAATTTGAAATTTGAGCAGTGGGTTATCTGTAGCTTATACAGTAATACAGTGTATGTAATCCAGTGGATCTTCCATGTATCCCAGTTAATAGGAACCAATTTTTTTTTCCATTGCCCAACTTTTGAACAACAAAAGATTGTACGACACAAACATTTCTGTTTGGAAACATTCCCCAGTTTGCATCCCAGTGAGTACAGGATTTGTTATATTTTGAATACTCAATGCTAAAGCAATTACAATTGAGAGGAGTGACCTGACCATAAATTATATTGATTAGAAATATTAGCCAGATTTGTTTAATCCAATCCTGTAAGTTAAGCCATGCCATTATGTTTCTGTCAGAGGCAGAAAAAACTGAGATTGTTAACATTCAGTCATGTGCCTCTCATTGTCTCTTAAATAAGAAATAGTTAATATCTTTGTATTTTATTGTCACATAAGTTATTTTTAGAATATGAATCAAAACAGAAAAACAGGTGCAAAGTAAAGATTTGAAAATTAGTTATATGAAGGGTGATCTGTTTTTTTTGTGCTTTAAATGACTAGCATACTGCATTGTACATAATTCAGTAATTAAAAAGGCATACTTTGCACTATGTAAATATCAGTTAATTTTCCCTTCTGTAACTAATAAATTATCCAGATTATTGAAGTTTTTCTTGCATTGTGTAATTCATTCATAGTTCATTTGATGCTCTCAGCATTGAAAGAGGGGTTTAAAGGTTAACTCTAAGATTGCTTCGCTTCCACAACTTTTACTCTGTTGTACAAATTATTTTTATAGTTGTAGAAGGTAAACAAATTTGTAGTTATGCTGGAGAATTGTAGAGTCATTCTGAAGAATCATGGGTGAATAATAATATAGTTCTATACTTGTATCTAGTATATTTTTATATAAAGCCCTCCTTTTATGTGTAACATCTGTATTGTATTGTGCCTTTCAGTAAATCAAAATTCTAGTATGATCTGCCATTCATTGTTAGCATTACTCATACAAATCTGAATTTTTAGATCCAGAATCTTAACATAATCGAACATAATTAGAACCTGTGAAATGACAAACCAGTTTGAGAACAAAAATCAAGTATTTAAAGAGCCAGTTTTATTTTTCATTTAAGTTGAAATGTTCACTCCTTTTATCGTTTTGTTTGTCTCCTTGCTCTATGATCTTTAAGAAGCCTAAAAACTTTGCAGAAGCTTTTCTTGATAACATTGTGATTAAAAGGTTTCAAGTTGCAGCAATATCCCTGCTGCATAAGGTTTGTACTGTGGTTTTTAATTTGATTAATGACGTGCTTCAAAATAAATGACCTTTCCCAACAAGGGGTTACTTTTCTCTCCCAAATCCACGCAAGAGTATGGTTCCTGAAAAAGTATGCTTTATGTTGCTCCCCAAATAGCCTATCAATAGTGAGCCTTAATGATGTCTCTCAGATTTTCTGACAACAGACCCATCACAGTTAATTCCAAACTAATTCTTTGTGTGAAGTTGACAAGATTTTACTTTAAACTAGATTCTGCAACCAAATTAGTCTTCATTTTTCCATCTAGAGTTGGAATCCCCTACAGAGCTTTGAAACAGTCACCTGAATGCTGTAGCTGATAATAGTTGGCCTATTAATATTCCTGAGCCCTCAGGTATTTGGACTGAAGTAGTACAAGGGTATAAAGGGTGGGTTCTTATTTCAGTCCTACCATATCTGGCACCTGTTTTGTATAGGAGAAAGTGAGGACTGCAGATGCTGTAGAAGTTGAGTCGAAAAGGGTTACGCTGGAAAAGCACAGCAGGTCATGCAGCATCGGGGGAACAGGAGAGTGGACGTTTCCGACATAAGCTCTTCATCAGCCCTTCCTGTTGTGTATAGCTAAACTGATTGATTATTCTTCAGGAAGTTTACTGGGCCATGCAGTACTAATGGTCTGGATACTTCTGTTTCTTTACATCTGGTAAACATGAAAAATGCTGTTGTTTATATTTAGAGTCATAGAGATGTACAGCATGGAAACAGACCCTTGGGTCCAACTTGTCCATGCCGACCAGATATCCAACCCAATTTAGTCCCACCTGCCAGCACCTGGTCCATATCCCTCCAAACCCTTCCTATTCATATATCCATCCAGATGCCTTTTAAATGTTGCAATTGTACTAGCATCCGCCACTTCCTCTGGCAGCTCATTTCATACAAGTACCACTCTCTGAATGAAAACGTTGCCTCTTTTATATCTTTCTCCTCTCACCCTAAACCTATGCCCTCTAGTTTTGGACTCCCCCACCCCAGGGATAAAGCTTTCTCTATTTATCCTATCCATGCCCCTCATGGTTTTATAAACCTCTAGAAGGTCACTCCTCTGCCTCCAACACTCCAGGGAAATCAGCCCCAGCCTATTCAACCTCTCACTATAGCTCAAATCCTCCAACCCTGGCAACATCCTTGTAAATCTTTTCTGAACCCTTTCAAGTTGCACATCTTCCCGATAGGAAGGAGACCAAAATTGCACGCAATATTCCAACAGTGGCAAATTCAGCAATTTAAATAGATGCAAATATAATAACGCAAACAGCAATCAAAAAATCTGGGGAGACCAAATTGAGGGAACGTTGCGCCGAGCATCTTACCCAGGCCTGCAGGGGCCAACCTGACCTCCCAGTCACCACCCATTTTAATTCCCTTTCCTACTCCCTATCTGACATGACCATCCTTGGCCTCCTCCATTGTTGCAATGAATCAAACCGCAAATTGGTGGTACAACACCTCATCTTTTTGGGCAGCCCAGACGACTCAACATTGAGTTCTCCAATTTCAAATAACCTCCCATTCTTCTCAGCCACCTACTGGATTTGTCCGTTCCATCGAACAATCGGGTTGTACCCTCTACCTGTCTCCACCTATTCCCACCTCACCATCCTGCATCCCACACCCCCTTACACCCAGCTCCAGTCCTGAAGAAGCGTTACACACAAAACGTCAGCTTCTCCATCTCCTGATGCTGCCTGGCTTGCTGTGTTCTTCCAGCCTCTTGCTTGTCTACCATCAAAGAATCTAGCAGCTATCACCCATATGGTGTCAATTTGTCATTGCAATATTTTTCAAAATTGCATTGAAGTAACCAATAACATAACTAACTAACAAAAATTAATTAACAAAATACTTAATGCAAAAATCCTGTGATATAACTAAAATATCATAAATCAGCAGCTCATTGTTACTGGTTCAGCAATTCTTTATTTGCTTCATTTTAATAACTAATCCCCAGATTTTTAGTTTATAAATACACACTACAAAAGCAGTGAATTATCAAGTTGTAGCATTTCTATTTCTAGTTAATTGAAATAAAATCTGTAGTCAATTCTATTCGACTTTGTAATATCTCAATTATCTCTTTAAGAAATCATAAGACCTTCAAAACCATGAGGGGTATAGACAAAGTAGATAGGGAAGAACTATTCCCACTGGAAGAAGGAACCGGAGGACACTGGTTTAGGTAACTAGCAAACGAATCATCACTAACCTATAAAATGTCTTCATGTAGCACATGGTTAAGGTCAGAAGATTCTGCCTGAGAATATTGTGAAGGCAGATTCAATCAAGATCTTTGAAAGTGAATTTGTGAATTATCTGATGTGGACAAAAATATAATATTTGCAGGACTCTGGTGAGAAGGCACATGGTCAGGAGTAGGTAGAGTTGCAGAGCTGGAATGGACATGATGGGCTTAATGGTCTCCTGCATTTCCATGATTCTATAACAGGATTTATAATGAGAAGATTATAAGATCAGATGGTGCACTCAAAATATGATATATTAGCATATGTGTATTGCTTTCACCAGTTGCATGTTCAGGGTTTCAGTAGCAGCTAATTGCAAGTTATGCAACTCATGAGAAATCCTTCTGAATAATGATGTGTTGTCTGTTAAAAGAAATATCTATCTTCCATGGGTGGGTACAGCTTTCACATTTGAATGATTTGTCTCTGGTGTCTGATTACTTCGTAACCATAAATTGTACTCCCAAAGTCTTGTTTTATTTGCACAAGTTGTGTTGTGAGGCTCGAAGAGCAGAATTAGGCCTTTTTATGTGTTGAGTCTGTCCTGCTGTCTCTTAACCAAGTTTGAATAACTTTTCTAAAATCAAGTAGTAAGAAAAAACCACATTTTATCTGATCCTTGATACTATCACAATTGTCGAGCAAGATTAAGATTCTGTCGTTTTGAAAATTTTTTAATAACTTGGTCACTCTCCTGGCCTTTTGAGATGTTGCATCACAGAGTTTTGAGTTGCTCTGTGCATTGCTTAATTCAGTGCTTTTTTTTTGTAAATATTTTTATTGAGAAAAAGATTTGTAATTTTTTACAAAATCACTACAAAACAATATAACAATCTTATAACAACAATAACAGGAAATAAACTACTACTCTACAAACCACTGAGGAGAATGGAAAAAACAACCTACGAAGACTACAATTCAATAAATAACAAAAAAACTAAACTAAACCAAGTTGAACCAGGGTAACAAATTACATTCAGTTAAGTTACCGCACTCAGGGCAATCCTACCAACGCTCCCCATCATCGGGAGCATCAGTAGGCATGCTCATATTTGGAATTCTTCCTCCCAGGGGCACCTGGCCTGCCAGACATAGCCCTCATGACTGCACAAAGGCCCTGACCAATATAGCCGACAAGTCTGCATCTATATAATTCAGAATGGGCTGCCGCGTTCTATAAAACAGTTCCAGTTTCTAGTACATCATATTCATAAGGAAGTCCAGGGGGGGATGGGCTCCATAACTAATCTATGCCACCCCCAAAGTCCTGGGGGATTCTTCAACACCCAGTTTATTAGAATGTTCTTCCTCGCATGGAATGAAAGAATATTAAATAGTTTCTTCCCATGCGTGTCCAAAGAAGGGCGATTTGGCAAACCCAAGAGGAGGGGCACGAGATCCACCTTGACCTCCGTTCCCAAGACTCCTTCCAAAACACTCACTATGGTGCCTAATACCTGCGAAGCTTGTGGCATGACCACAAGCAATGAGTAAGAGTGCCAACATCTGCTTTACATTTGGGGCACATTGGGGATGCTCCTGTCTTAAATTTCACAAGCCGCTCCGGTGCCAAATGAGCCCTGTGGAGTACCTTCAATTGCATAGCCTGCATCCTATTACAAATTGAAATCTTCCTTCCGTTCACCCAAATACCCTGCCCCGCCTTTGAAGAGATCTCATCCCCCCAATTCTTGAGTCCAGATTTCGCACAGCTGCTCAATGTCCTTCAAGACACTACCTCCTAACAAATGATAGAGGGTGCTGACCGAGAGAGCACCCATGGACTGAACCACTCTCCTCTCCATATCCAACTTATAGGGACTAACCATTAATGTAGTCTTTTTCTGTGAAGTCCCTAATCTGAAAGTAACGAAAGAGGTCCCTCCTAGATAGTTCATATTTCTGGCTTAGCTGCTCGAAAGACATCATGACCTCCCTGTCAAATAAATCTCCCAAACAGGAGATTCCTCTACACTCCCAGAGCCTAAAGCCAGAGTCCATTGACCCCGGCTGGAATCCTAACATTCCTACTATAGGAGTGAAAGGGGAAGTTTTTTTGTAAATTGTCCTCACTTTGTTGCATCATTCTCCATACTTTACCTGTGTTAAGGACAATTGGATTTCTGCAATGGTCCATAACAGTCCTCATCTTGTCCATTAAGAACAAATTGATGAGAGGGCATTTTGCCTGGAAGGCCTCGGTGTCCAGCAGATTGACTGCGGGTCCTGGCAAGCCCAAACAGCCACATAGAATAGTAGGGAACTCAATTGATATTCTTAAAATCTGGGAAGTTCACACCTCCCATCCCCTGCAGAAGCTGAAATTTGGCAAGCTTAATAAGAGGTTGCCTATGATGCCAGATGAAAGATCCAAGCCAATTGTAAAGCCTCTGTAGTGCTTGCCTAGACAGCATCCAAGGGAGCATTCGCATGGGATATAACAAACGAGGAAGAACATTCATTTTGACCAGAGCTATTCTACCCAACCAGGATATTGGAAGATCGTCCCAGCGCTGAAGATCCTGTCTTATGTTCTCTAGCAACTGCACAAAGTTAGCTGTATATAATTGATCGAAGGCCGGGGTGATAAAAATGCCTAAATACAAGTAACCTCACTATGACCACCTGAAAGGGAGACCATCCCCAAGATCAGATTTTCTAACAAAGCCCCCCACAGGTAGAGCCTCCGACTTCATGAAATTGATTTTATACCCTGAGAAAGAACCAAATAGTTTAATCACTTGTATTAAACAGGGCACAGATATCATAGGATCAGTTAGAAAGAGAAGAATGTCATCCGCATAAAGGGTGATCTTATGCCTTCCTGATCCTACCTCTGGAGTAATAATATTGGGCTCCCTCTGGATGGCCCCTGCCAATGGCTCAATCACCAATTTAAACAATAGCAGTGAGAGACGGTACCCTTGTCGGCTGCCTCTACCGATACCAAAATTGTCAGACCTTATACCATTAGTGAGAACTGCTGCTCTCGGGTCACTATATAACACTGCCATCCACCTGACAAAAGCCCCTCCAAGACCAAATCGCTCTAGTACATAAAAGAGGTATGGCCACTCCACCTGGTCAAACGCTTTCTCTGCAGCCAGGGAGACTACCAAGCCCGGAATCTACCCTTGCTGGCATACCTGAACCATGTTTAATACTCTTCTAATATCGCAAGGTTTGTGAAGGTTTGTAGCTCAGGTTGAGGTTTAGGGTGTAGGTTTGCTCGCTGAGCTGTAGGTTTGATATCCAGACGTTTCATTACCTGGCTAGGTAACATCATCAGTGGCGACCTCCAAGTGAAGCGAAGCTGTTGTCTCCTGCTCTCTATTTATATCTTTCTCCTAGATGGGGTTCCTGGGGTTTGTGGTGATGTCATTTCCTATTTGTTTTCTGAGGGGTTGATAGATGGCATCTAGATCTATGTGTTTGTTTATGGCGTTGTGGTTGGAGTGTCAGGCCTCTAGGAATTCTCTGGCATGTCCTAGAGGCCTGGCACTCCAACCACGAGTAATTGTACATATCCAACAGTGGCCTGGCCAGTGTGTCTATAAACTCATTGTAAAACTCACTTTGAAGTCCGTCTGGGCTGGGCGCTTTGCCACTCTGGAGCTGCCTCACCGCCTCCTGTATCCCTTGGATTGTCAGAGGGGCATTCAAAAAGGATGGCAAGGTCCAGGGTTTTAAAAAAGGACTCCATCTTCGCCAATCTGTCCTCACAGCCCTCCGACTAGTACAGCTCAGAGTAGAACTTCCTAAGAGTATTAGCACTCTCTCTAATGGATGTGATAGATTGAGGGGCATTCTTCTTTCTGGCCAGTTAGGCTAAATATCTACCTGGTTTATCGTGTATAATCTCTGTTTCGCAAAGGAGATATCCCCCTTTGCTGTCTGGGTGAATATCACATTCAAAGTAGCCCTGAGGGCTGTAATCCGCTGCAACTTTGTTCCAGACAGTCTGTCAAAGAATGCTGTCTCAGCTGCCTTCAAGCGAGCCTCAAACGTATGCTGCTGCCCTCCTCTCAGCTGCTTCCGTGTAGCCAAGTAATAAATAATCAAATCCCTTGCATAGGCCTTGGCAGTCTCCCAGAGCACTGATGGATCACTGGCCGTATCTGAATTAATGTCCCAAAAAAATTTAAATTCCCACAAAAAATATTCAATAAATTTGTTGTCCTTCAGGAGGAAAGGATCCATGCGCCAGTGCCGGGAGCCTGTCCACTACCACCGGCCTTTACCTCCATGTTCACTGCCGCATGATCAGAAATGGCTATGTTCCCAATTCTACAGGACAGCACCAAATTCAGAAAGGTCAATGGGGCAAGAAACATGTCAATCCTAGTATAGCACTTATGTGGGTAAGAGAAAAAGGTGAAATTCCGACCCTCAGTGAAGACATCTCCATACATCCACCAACCCCAGCTCCCTGTTCAGGTCCACCAACTGCCTGGATTGCAGGGACATACCCACAAGGCCCCTGGGCAGCCTATCCACTTTGGGGTCAATAAGTCAGTTAAAGTCTCCCCCTATAATTGTATGACACGCCCCAAGGGCCATCAATCTGGAAAGCGCATCCATTAAAAATTTGAGGGGATGTGCCAGGGGACAATATACACTCAAAATCCCATGCTCCTCTCCATGTATTAAATCTTTAAGAATCATAACCTGCCCATTTTCATCCTTAATTTATCTAACAGTTGAAATGGGAGATTCTTCTGGATGAATATAGCAACTCCTCTACTTTTCGAATTAAAGGATGAGAAAAACACCTGTCTGAACCCTCCCTGCTGTAAATTCAAGTGCTCCTTATCAGTTAAATGTGTTTCTTGCAACAAGGCTACATCGACCCTCTTTTTTTCTAAGGCTTGAAAATATCTTTTTTCTCTTAATTGGTGAATGACTCCCCTTAACATTCCAAGTGCACCATTTAAATGAATGGTTAGTCACAGCCGTCTGAAACAATCCGTGAAACTACCCCCCTCCCCGGAAGGAAGAACCCCGCTCATAGTGCGCCAAGTGAAAACAGCAAACAGTTCATATAAATTTAAGAATCCCTGCCAATAGAGCACAAATGAAAGGAGACTTGCCCCCTTACCCACAGGGGGCGCTCATGCTACCCACTAACCCCTCCATGGCTCCTACTAGCTGAAGCCGTGCCCCAGCACCGGACAACACAAAGTAAAAAAATGTTACACACATCTCATAACAAGAAAATTAAAAGTGGGCACTCAACCCGTCCCATTCATACTGTAACCTTAGGCACTCCTGATAGAAAAAAATATATAACCCCCTCCAACCTCCTCACCCAACTGCCACCCCCCATCCCACACGAAGGGAGAGAAACAAAAAGGAAATGATGAGAAAAAAAAACAAAGGTTAACGGGAGGAGAGAGAGAAGGGAGAAGAGAAAGAAAAAGAAAAAACAATTAGGACCCCCAAATGTAAAAAGAAACCCCGACAACCAGGTAAACCAGGCAAACTACAGAGAAAACAAAGTAAACATTATTGTCCATTTTATTCAAACCAACCAGTCTATTTTAAGGTTTCCAGGAAGTCCTTTGCCTTTTCCAGTGAGTCAAAATTAAATACTGACATAATATTGCCAGATATCTTACAGAGTACTGGATATTCAAGTCCCTCAGCTGCCTTTTTACCTCATCAAAGGCCTTCCTCTTGCAGATCATGACCGCAGAAAAGTCTTGGAAAAGCATAATTCGTGATCCTTTGTATATCAGAGCCTGTGGATCCTTTCCCAGTGCTCTAGAGGCTTCCAGCACCATTTGCTTATCTCTGTAGAGCTGGAGTTGCACTAGGACCGGGCAGGGGCACTGGTCTGACCTGGGCTTGTGTATTGTAACCCGGTAGGCCCACTCAACCCGCACCCACCTATCTCGACTTCCAGTTTCAAAAACTGTGGGAGACATTGCTCCAAAAGGTTGACTCGCTGGCCCTCCTCCTCCCATTCCGGCAGCCCAACCAGGCGGATGTTCTTCTGACGGCCTAGATTTTCGAGGTCGTTGACCTGCTAAACTAAGGCCCATACCTCCCGTTCCAAGGCCTGGACCCGACCCGCCAAGGATTCCGCCGCGGTTTCGGAGGCCGCGGTCCATTGCTTCGTCTCCACGACACACTGCCCGAGACGCTTCTGCAGCTGACTGAGATAGGTTCCACCTTGGTCCAGGTCTCCTGCATTGCTGAATCGATCTTCTCTGAGATCAGGCCCTCCTCCACAGGTAAGTCCCCGGGAACGCTCACAGAGGCCAACACCACGGTTGGAGACCTGTCCATTGCTGCAGGGGAGTGCCCTGCTTGTTGCAATCCTCACAGTCCTTTCCCTTTAGTCATTTTAAACTAACACACAACAATTGTGGGGGGTCAAAAAAACAATTTCAACTACAATAGGTAATAAAGGGAGGGTGAGTGCACCATTTTGTCTGGGTTCTGGTGCAGAGTTCAGCAGGGCAGACCTACTGGATCACCGCCATCTTGAATCCCCCACATCAGTGCTTTTTTAAATGTATGTCACATAATATATATTAAACATTGCAGCAAAATTCTTAATATTGAAAAACGTAGTTGCATTTACAAATATCTTCTGTACCCAATAGGTCTTGAGATTTTTGAGAACTCCTTTCAAGGAATATGGGGATTGTTCCGAATCCTTAGCTATTCTTGCAAAAGATGCAGAGAGTTATTTTTCAGTGATGCAGTGGATGTGGTTAAGATACACTCAGTGCTGCTTGTAAGGGAGTTTCAGGATTTTCACCTCAGCAAAATGATGGAGCAATGATCTATTTCCAAGTCAGATTGATGAATGAATTGGAAGGGGAACATAAAGATAATGTTACACTATGCCATGTCCTGGCTGCCCTGCCCTTCTCAGTAATTGTGCATTTGGGAAGTGCTGTTGAAGAAACCTTGACAAATTACAATAATGCACCTTGTAAATGGTGTAAATTGAATCCATGTGGTAGAGGGTGTAAACGCTTAAGGTGATGGATAGGGTACTGGTCAAAAGAATTGCTTTATCCTAAACTAAAGCTGCATTCATTCAGGCAAGTTGGGAATATTACATATAAAAACAAGGAGGCTATGATAGAGCTTATAAAACACTAGTTAGGCCACAAGGAGAAAGTAAGGACTGCAGATGCTGGAGATCAAAGTCGAAGAACGTGCTGGAAAAGAACAGCCAGTCAGGCAGCATCTGAGGAGCAGGGGAATCGACGTTTTGGGCATAAGCCCTTTATCAGGAATGAGGCTTGTGGGCCAAGGGAGCTGTGAGATAAATGGGAGGGGGCTGGGGGGGGGTAGATAGCTAAGAATGCAATAGGTAGATGAAGGTGCAGGTGGAAGTGATAGATCAGAGAAGGGCAGAGCAGATAGGTGGGAAGGAAATGGACAGGTAGGACCATTCAAGAGGGCAATGCTGTGTTGGGAGGTTAGGACTGGGATAAGGTGGGGGGAGGGGAAATGGAGAAACTGGTGAAATCCACATTGATCCTGTGTGGTTGAAGTGTCCCAAGGCGGAAGATGAGATGTTCTTCCTCCAAGCATTGGGTGGTATGTATGCAGGCTTGGTCACTTCATTACAGAAAGATTTTACTTGCACTCAAAAAGGCGTAAAGGAGATTTGCAAGAATGTTACCAGGAAAATTGGAGGTACGAGAGATCGGATGGGCTGGAGTTGTTTCCTTTGGGACAGAGGTTCATAGGAAATTTGATTGAGACATATATGTTTGTGAGGGGCCTGGACAGTGTGGTTGTGAAGGACTGTTAGCCTTAGCAGAGAGGTCAGTGACTAAGTGGCCAAAACATTAGAGGCAATATGAAAAAACATTCACCAGAAGATAGCGGGAATCTGGAACTCACTGTCTCAAAGGGTTGTAGAGGCCATTAACTCAGTGTCTGGATATGCACCTGAAGTCCCATAATCTCTTGGAGGAAAACAGACCAAGTGCTGGAAATTGGGATTTGACTGCATGGTTCATTTTTCAGCCAGCACAAACTTGGGCAGAAAAACCTGTATTTCTACATTTTCTAAACATTCTAAATGCCTAAAGAGGAGAGTGCAGAGAGGGCAAGGAAAGGGTCATACATCAGCTACTCCTTAGGAGGGCCAGCATGACACATTTGGTTGAATGGCCTTTCAATTTAAGAGGATTTGACAGGGTAGATGAGGAAAAAATGTTTCCTTTTGTGAGAAGGTCTATGAGCAGAGGGCAAAATTTCAGAACAAGTAGTTTTCCAATTAGACCAGAGATGAGGAATTTCTTCTCTGGGATAGGGAACTATGGAATTTCTTACCATAAACAGCTGTGGAGTCTGGGTCATTAAGTATAATCAGCACTGAAAAAAGATAACCCTTGAATCCTTATGGAATAAACGTCTATGGGAAAAAGGCAGGAGAGTGGAGTTGAGGATTATCAGATCAGCAATGATCTCATTGAATGGCAAAGCCAGACTTGATGAGCTGAATAGGCTACTTCTGCTCCTATGTGTTATGGGCTTTTGTGCTGCAACAATTCAATGAAGCATGCTTTCTGGGTTGTATCTCACTGCTAAATACCAAGCCTTTGAGATCTTTTAGCCACAATGTTTAGATGGCTGCTTTAGTTATTGGTCAGATGCTCTAGGATGTTGAAGGTGGGGTTCAATATGCCATAAAGTAACCACATCATTGATTATCTTTAAATGGATTTGTCCTAAATGGTGGTAAAAGAAAAAATAGATTAAGTTGTGCACTGGGTGGGCTAATTAATTTACTTTCGTGACATGGGTTTAAATCCAGCTCATTCAAAGTCGGTTTCTAGATGTTATGAAAATAAGGATCTTTTAACAAAACAGACTCTTAGTCCAAAGTTTTGGTTCAAATGGGATATGTTACTTAGACATGAAAATAGCTTATGTGTGAAATTTAAAAATTATGTTGTTTATATAGTAGAGGTATTCTTTATATTTTTTAACCTTGTAGGTGTTTAAATAATGTTGAGCATTAATACTGAAGTCTCCCATAATATAAACCAGGAATGTCCTTTGGCGTTTCTGTTAACAGGTTTACTCATCACATGATTTAAACTAATGGGAAAAGATTTTGTCTGTTACTTTCTCACTATTGAAATTTAACATGTCCCAAATTTCACATCAAGAAGAATCTTTGAGCATTTTATCATTTTAACTGTTTTTGCTTTGCTGCTTGCTGTTTACACTACAAAGGGTCTCCATTAGAAATAATTAGAAGCTGGTCAGTAGCTTTGAACCAGAATGAGATTGGAAGAAATTCAAAGGGTATAAGATTTCAACCTATGCTCAGTAGCTAATTGTAAAATACAGTACTTCCTCTGTTCTTTGTATTTAAAACTTACTATATTTGTATTTAAATGTACTGTATACTATTAATTCATCAAAAAACATTTAAGAATTATTGCTGCATGCAATTTATTTTTACAGATTAATATACTTCCTGCAGCATTATCGCACAAAATAGACTTTATTTTAATCACACCTCACTGATCATATTGGTCTTTACAGCAAGTTAACAATCGGACTTTAATCAACACTCAAGAAAGTGAATGCTTTTTATATTTCAGATGTCAACATAGGCAAGAGGGTTTTAGTCCAACATCAAGGCACAAAGAAGACAGCACAGCATTGAATAGCAGTGTCGTGGCATTTTAAGAATCTAAAATGCCTGAGTGTTATTCAGATGTAACACAATTGTGTACTGGTAATCACACTACACCACAGATTAAAATGGCTAAAGCAGTATCTTTGATATTGCACTTGGTCCAGTGAGTGTTTTGTAATCAAATATATTTAAACAAATTTAAACATCTATGATGCCAATAACCCAAGCTATTATTTTATTGGTAAAAATTGAAGGACACAGTAAATGATTTCATTTCTTTATACAACATAATCCACACTTCCTCTTCCTCCTCCGAATTTTCAGATGTGTGGGAGATGGGGTCAACAAACAGGTTTCATCTGTGGGGGGGAAAGATATATGAAAAATAACACATTTTGGTTTTATCAAAGTTTTAATAATTGGGCAGCAGTGGCAAAGGTTTTAAGTGAACCAGATATGCACAAATCCACTCAGGTTTAAAATTTTCCAGCCAGGGTATATAACTGAGTGGATTTGTGCACATCTGTTTTATAAGCATGTTGCCAGCCTACAGGGTTAAACAGAATATAAACCCAGAATAAATACCTTTCAAAGTATTAGTTCTTAACCTCCTGAAAACAACAAATGCAGGAAATCTTAGTGGGTCAGGCAGCAAGCTAATGTTTCAAGTCTAGCTGACTCTTCATCAGTTAGTTTACTCCCTCTTCATGGATGCTGCCTGACCCACTGTGATTTTCAGCATTTATTGTTTTCAGTACAGATTCCAGCATCTGCAGTAATTTGTTGTTACGTTTCTTCTTAATCTCCACTTGGATAATATAAAGATTCTGGAATATTGTATTTCCTTATTGAATAACATTACTGCAATGGAAATATCAATTTGATATTTTGGTATATTGTGTCGTTTAACTAAAATCTCAGAATCTGATTTTGGTCACTCCTGTGCATTATCTAACAATTGTCTTGTATCAACAGCATTCCAGAGTCATAATAGGACCAGGTCATCGCCTGATGTCAATTGCAAGAAGTGTACAGAAACTGAACTAATGTGATGTCTCATTGCTATCAACCTAATGTTTATTAATTTAATTTCTTTCCATAATTCTACCTTCACTGTGGTAACTGCAGTTTTGCTGTTATATAACAAAAATAATTCTCTTTTTGAGTCAAAATTACGTTTTTCTTTTTGGGGAGATTGTGATGATATGATATTTGGCTGTAGTGCCTCCATGTTTAAATTGGGTAAAATGGATATTGTGCTGTTCTTTCTCTAATCAATCACACTCATTTGGAATTTTCATGTGAATTGAGTAAGAATTGCAGCCCTCAGGTAAACTGACTCTCACCTAACAATAAGCACGAAGGAATCCATCAAGACAGCTCTTCCCCTGTTTAAGGACAGTAATTAACTTAGTGTTAAGCTGCATAAATCATGGGGAAATTAACATTTCAATCCTTTTTTTAAATTGCTAAATTTCAGGCATATTAAAAGAAGGCAGCTCGCCACCACCTTCTCAAGGGCAACCAATGCTGGCCAGCCAGTGACGCCCACATCTCACAAGTGAATAAAAGAAACAACAGTTATTAATGGAAGTGTATCATTCACCCAATATAATAGTGCCATTTGGAGACAGAGCACTGGAAACTGGATGATGATTTGCTTTGTTGACATTGTCTCCTTGAGTTCAGCTCCAATGCTATAGTCAACCATTTCACACATTTACTTTAGCAATCCTCATCTGATGGATTTTGGAGCTGCTGTTTTTTGGAGCTACTGTTTTTTGAGCTGCATAAGACAACTAATAAAGATAGTCCAGTTAAAGGTATAATCTTATGAGTGGACAACACTGCGTAGGCTGTGTTAAATACAAGCTACAACTTTTCAGCATTACAGCTTTGTTTAGGTTTAATCTCCACAGAATCATAGCACTGAAGGAGGTTATTTATGTCTGCTAAATCTTTATAGTCACATTCTCATATGCTGTTTTCCCAATTTAAAATCATATTCCTTTTTACGTAGGAGAAAGTGAGGACTGCAGATGCTGGAGATCAGAGCTGAAAATGTGTTGCTGGAAAAGTGTGGCAGGAGATCAGAGCTGAAAATGTGTTGCTGGAAAAGTGTGGCAGGTCAGGCAGCATCCAAGGAGCAGGAGAATGATCCTGAAGAAAGGCTCATGCCTGAAACGTCGATTCTCCTGCTCCTTGGATTCTGCCTGACCTGCTGCGCTTTTCCAGCAACACATTTTCAGTTCCTTTTTAAGTATACCTGTTTATCCAATTCTCTTTGAAAGTTAATATCGCATTTACTCAACCACTTTTTTTTGAGAAATGCATTCTAAATCATCAAAACCTTTTATCAAATCTCTCCTTAATCTTCTGTAAGGAGAAAAGATGACTGTATGGAGTTTGCACATTCTCCCCAGGTCTGCGTGGGTTTCCTCCGGGTGCTCCAGTTTCCTCCCACATTCCAAAAAAATGTGCAGATTAGGTGAATTGGCCATGCTAATTTACCCATAGTGTTAGGTGCATTAGTCAGGGGGTAATGTAGGGAAATGAGTCTGGGTAGATTACTCTTCGAAGGTCGATGTGGACTTGTTGGGCCGAAGGGCCTGTTTCCACAATGTAGGGAATCTAATCTTAAAAAAAAAATCACCAATTCTTTAGTCTCCCCATTACAGAAGGCTTTCATCCCAGGTACAGTATCATCTTGATGAAACTCCTCTGCTGCCCTATTATAGCTTTTAAATTTGGGTAATTAAAAAATATTTACATACAAAATGTTTCCAGATGTTTTAAAGGAATAGTGCTGTAACAAGTGAGAAAGGGAACAGCTCCACATAACACACAGTACTTGTAATTTAATGTGCTGGGGATGCATGTAATTATGCCTGCATTGTACACCAGGAATAGATTGCAGAGGACAGTCTTGAAAGTGAATGGATATCATCGCTCTTCTCTAACATCTCTATTTAAAAGAAAGTTGTCTAACCAATTATAGTAATTAGCATTTCTATGCTTATATTATAATGTTTACATGTAAAATTGATCTTTGAAAACATTTTGAGAAACTAAATTATGCTCCAACCAGAATGATGTTTATATATTTACTTTGTTCAGTTTTTCCCCTTCCTTGCTTTATCACCCAGATAATATTAAAGCATGAAAGTGCATATCTGTATTGCTGAGCCAAGGATTCAAATACATAACTATCTTCTACAAAGTCAACACCGATTTAATAGAACTGATATATTTCTATCTTACTCATTCAAATCTCCTTAACCTTATCATTTTAAGCAGATGTATTTGTCAATGGAGTGATTGTAACGAGGTCAGCCAGGTGGACCTCAGAATGAGTTACTTGTTTGGACCGGATTAACAGTCCCAGTCAGGGACCCCTGCTGACATATAGGCAGGAGTGTCAGAGGTGATGTTCAATCTGAGAGCTGGCTGTGATGAAGCAGGAACAGTGTCAAAAATGTGGTGCTGGAGAAGCACAGCCGGTCAGGCAGCACCCGAGTTGCTGAGCATAAACTCTGATGACGAACTTATGCTCAAAATGTCGACTCTCCTGATCCTCGGATACTGCCTGACCGGCTGTGCTTTTCCAGCACCCCTGTTTTTGACTCTGATCTCTAGCATCTGCAGTCCTCACTTTCTCCCAGAAGCAGGATCAGTGTCAAGGACTCTCCACATGTAAATAAAGGGTGACTTAGTGACGGGATACAGGCCTCTGTTGAGTTATTTCAGTGGCGACAAGAGGCAATAAAAATACTCTCTGGAAGAAATTCGCTCACAATAGTCGTCTTTGAGTTGGATGAAGCAATTCTGGCATCATGCTGCTATTTGGGAACCTTAACTCATTCGATCCTGCCTCTGAAGACTGGGCCCAGTATGTGGAAACTTTTTCATTATATTTTTCCAGGCAAATGACATTGGGGCAGATGAAAGGCAATGAATAATTCTCCTGACAGTTTGTGAACTCACAGCTTTTTTGGTTATTAGGAGCCGAATCTTCTCTGAGGCACCAGACACTAAAACTTTTTGACAGATTTAGTTAAGGAATATTAAGACTCAAATCACCTCTAATTCTAAGATGTTATCAGTTTTACTCAGTTTGAGAACCAGGGGAATCCATGTTAGGATTTTTGACAAGGTTAAGACAACTGGTAGAGGCATGTGACTTTTGTTTAACCCTTAATGAGATGCTGAGAGACTGTTTTTTTGTGTGGGATTATAAAGATGTAACCATGCAGAAGTGCTTACTATCCAAAGAACTGGACTTCAAACATGCACTACAACTGACTTGTCATTAGAAAATGTGACAAGTGGAGATTATGAGTTATAGGGTTTGCCGATGGAAGTGAACACCAGGCTGACTGAGTTTGGGGAACACCATTTGAGTAAAAGCAATTGCATGACATATCCTGAACAGAGGGACTCTAGGTCAGCCCACAGCAAAACCCCAAAACAAAGTCAAGCCTCAGTCAAACAGTTAAAAGTTTCTTCAGGATCTGGGCTGGCAAGCCATTATTTGCTGCTGGTATGTGGACTTAAGACAGCAAAAGAGTTCCACTCGGCTACATTAAGAAAGAGAACTGATAGGCCAGTATCCAGCAGAGTGCACAGCCTGGAAAGTCCACCCACACCTGGTTTAGAACTGTTAAAGGGCTTAGCAACATCCAAATCGGAATCAATCAATCAATCACCTGGTTAAATGATCACCTGGTTCTAAATGAGGTTGATACTGGTGCAGCTGTAGCAGTGATTTCAGAACCAGCCTTTAACAAAATTCACTCTGAATTCTAACCCTTAGGTTTGCGCAAGACCTTGACTAGACTGAGAACCTACACCAGCAAACCTTTACAGATTAAGGGGACAACTTCAATTCCAGTCTCTTATGAAAAGCGGCTTGTTCAGTTATCACTAATTGTAGTAAATAGCTGGGGCTCAAGACTGACACAGCAAAATTGGTTGAGAAAGATTCACCTTGACTGGGTCATTTCTCGATTCAGAGAAGGTGAGGACTGCAGATGCTGGAGGTCAGAGTCGAAAAGTGTGGTGCTGGAAAAAACACAGCAGGTCAGACAGCAACCTGATGAAGGGTTTATGCCCAAAACGTCAACTCTCCTGCTCCTTGGATGCTGCCTGACCTGCTATTCTTTTCCAGCACCACACTCTCGATGTCTGAGTGAGGTCCTAGTTAAATACCTGGAAGATTTTCAGGGAGGTCTAGGGACAATCAAAGGAGCCAAGTCCACCTTGCCTGTTGATCAGAAGCCACTCCCCGATTCTGCAAGATACATTCAGTGCCATTTGCCTTATGTGCAAAAGTAAAAGCAGAAATCAGGAAGCTGAAAAGTGAAGGGATCATCCAACCAGTTCAGTTTGCAATTTGGGCAACACCAGTCATTCCAGTTTGTGAAGGCTGATGGGGAAGCTGTCCTTCACAAAGCTAGATATAAGCCATGTGTACCTGCATTTGCAATTAGCTGAGGATTCCCAGAAGTATGCAACAATTTATATCCATAAGGGTTTGTACCAATATAGAAGACTGCCATTTGGAGAATCATCAGCCTTTTTCCAGCAGACGATGGAGAGCATTTGACAAGGTCTACCCCAGGTTGCCATTTATCTAGATGACATGCTAATAACAGGGAAGACCAATAAAGAGCACTTAGAGAACCTGGACATAGTTCTTAGACATCTATCCAAGGTGTGAGTACACTGTAGAAGGGAAAAGTGTGTGTTCCAGGCAGCCCAAGTGACCTACCTGGGCTACAGAGTTGACAAGACTGGGTTACACCCACTGGAGGGTGATCACAGGTGCTCCGCCTTCCACTTTTGTACTGGATGTTAGGTCTTCCCTCGGATTGGTGAATTATTATGGAAGATTCATTTATAATATAGCCTCCATCTTGGCATCATTATATTTGCTATAAAGAATGGGTCAGCCTCGGAAATGATTACGTAGCCAAGACATAACCTTTAGGGAAGTGAAGAAGCAGCTATTGTCATCTAAGGTGGTTGGCATACTATGATCTCAAGCGAAATCTCGTGTTGACATGTCATGCCTCCCTGTACAGTACCGGGGTAGTGTTGGCTCACAGATGGTTCAATGGACAGGGACGCCCAATAGCATATGCTTCCTGGACTTTGGCTGATGCAAAACGTAAATATGCGCAGATAGATAAGGAAGGTTTAGTGGTCGCCTTTGGTATGAGGAGTTTCCACCAATAACTTTGTAATATCAACAGACCACAAATCCCTGCTCGGGCTACTCAGAGGACAGCGTCATGCCGCCCATAGCTTTAGGTCAAATTCAGCTTTGGGCTTTCATTTTAAGTGAATACAATTGTGAGTTGGATCACCATCCAGGAGACCAAGTAGCAAATGTGGATGCCTTGAGCTTCCTCCCGCTGGCAGATTTACTGCCAATGGTGCCACCTGAAGAGTCCATTCTGGTTTTAAACTTTCTGGATGCCCTTCCAATCACTGCTACCAATATCAGACTTTGGATGCAGAACAATCTGGCCGTGGCAAAACTGAATCAGCTGGTGTTGATGGGGGACACGAAAGACCCATCGCGACCAGAACTGAAACCTTGCTGGACCCGGCGAGACCAGATCACCGTAGAGAACGGGCATTTCATTACGGGGACCAAGAGTGATTGTCCCAAGCAAAGGTCACCATCAGATACTGGCTGAACTCCACAGTGTCATCCAGGGCTTTCAAGATGAAGATGTTGGCAAGAGATTATATCTGGTGGCCTAGATTGGATGCAGACATAGCCACATCAGTGGGGCAGTGACCACAGTGCCAACAAGGACAAACATTACCTCCAGCAGCTCCCCTGCTTTCATGGAAATGGCCATGTAAACCCAACACTTGGTTACACATCAACTATTCTAGTCCTTTCATGGGTTCAACATTTTTAGTCATTGTAGATGCCCACAAAGTGACTGGATGTGCATAAAGGATAGCTCCATACCATCCATTGTCCAATGGTCTGGTGGAAAGAGCAATCCAAACTTTGAAGGCACGCTTAACAAAACAGCTTACAGCTTCACTTGATACCAAACTGTCCCAATTCCTATTTGATTATCAGACCATCCCTCATGCAACTACAGGGATTGGTCCAGCAGACTTCCTAATGGGGAGAAGACTCCACAGCAGGTTAAATCTGATTCTCCTGGACCGGGGAAAAGGGTGAAATGGCATCAGGAACTCCAATGCCAGACACAAGACTCCTCTAAGCAAAAGAGGCTCTTTACCTCAGGGAACAAAGTTTGGTGCTGAAACCACGGAAATGGCCCTGCTTGGGTCAGGCATGGTTGATGCGAGATCAGGTGGCCTGATGTACAAAGTTCAGGTAGGCAGGGTGGTCCCAAATAAACATGTATGAAAGCTGCAAACTCTCAAATGGAGCAAGAGCAAAACATAAGGATAGTCAACATGGCTTTGTGCGTGGGAAATCATGTCTCACAAACTTGATTGAGTTTTTTGAGGAAGTGACAAAGAGGATTGATGAGGGCAGAGCAGTAGATGTGATCTATATGGACTTCAGTAAGGCGTTCGACAAGGTTCCCCATGGGAGACTGATTAGCAAGGTTAGATCTCATGTAATACAGGGAGAACTAGCCAATTGGATACAGAACTGGCTCAAAGGGAAAGGTTGTGGTGGAGGGCTCTTTTTCAGACTGGAGGCCTGTGATCAGTGGAGTGCCACAAGGATCGGTGCTGGGTCCTCTACTTTTTGTCATTTACATAAATGATTTGGATGCGAGCATAAGAGGTACAGTTAGTAAGTTTGCAGATGACACTAAAATTGGAGGTGTAGTGGACAGCGAAGTGGGTTACCTCAGATTACAACAGGATCTGACCAGATGGGCCAATGGGCTGAGAATTGGAAGATGGAGTTTCATTCAGATAAACGCGAGATGCTGCATTTTGGGATAGCAAATGTTAGCAGGACTTATACACTTAATGGTAAGGTCCTAGGGAGTGTTGCTGAACAAAGAGACCTTGGAGTGCAGGTTCATAGCTACTTGAAAGTGGAGTCGCAGGTAGATAGGATAGTGAAGAAGGCGTTTGGTACGTTTTCCTTTATTGGTCAGAGTATTGAAAACAGGAGTTGGAAAGTCATGTTGCGGCTGTATAGGACATTGGTTAGGCCACTGTTGGAATATTGCCTGTAATTCTGGTCTCTTTTCTATTGGAAAGATGTTGTGAAACGTGAAAGGGTTCAGAAAAATTTTACAAGGATGTCGCCAGGGTTAGAGGATTTGAGCAATAGGGAGAGGCTGAACAGGCTGGGGCTGTTTTCCCTGTAGCGTCGGAGGCTGAAGGGTGACCTTATAGAGGTTTACAAAATTATGAGGGGCATGGATAGGGTAAATAGGCAAAGTCTTTTCCCTGGGCTTGGGGAGTCCAGAACTAGACGGCATAGGTTTAGGGTGAGAGGGGAAAGATATAAAAGCCTGTATCTGAGGCTGAGTCAGGAGAATTGGAGCTGCTGGGAAAATGACCTGAGAGGCTACAAGAAAAAGAATAGACCTATGTCCCCAGACCTAGAGGGCAGTGATTGTAACAAAGTCAGCCAGGTGATTGGAATTCTTTGATTGGGGCTGTTAATCTGGTCGAATCAGGGAGCGGCAGATATAAACTGGAGTCTTTGTTTTCCTATCTTCCTGGTGGTGGAAACTGAATAAAGATTTGTGCACTTTGTGTCTTTCACTGTGTCTCACACCTGCACACACACACCATGGGTGCTGGGGAAAAAATAAGCACTACCGCACTTAGGTGGTAGTGTGGGAAGAGAAAAAAAAGGGAAAAAAAAACTGGAGTCTTTGTTTTCCTATCTTCCTGGTGGTGGAAACTGAATAAAGATTCGTGCACTTTGTGTCTTTTGCTGTGTCTCACACCTGCACACACACACCATGGGTGCTGGGGAAAAAATAAGCACTACCGCACTTAGGTGGTAGTGTAGGGGTTAATATATTTTTTAAAAAATAAAAAAAAAAAATAAACAGGGGATCAAAAAAGAAAAAAAAATAATAAACTGGAGTCTTTGTTTTCCTATCTTCCTGGTGGTGGAAACTGAATAAAGATTCGTGCACTTTGTGTCTTTCGCTGTGTCTCACACCTGCACACACACTCCATGAGTGCTGGGGAAAAAATAAGCACTACCGCAGTTAGGCGGTAGGTTTAAAAAAAAATTTTAAAAAAGTAAACTGGAGCCTTTGTTTTCCTATCTTCCTGGTGGTGGAAATTGAATAAAGATTCGTGCACTTTGTGTCTTTCACTGTGTCTCACACCTGCACACACACACACCATGGGTGCTGGGGATAAAATAAGCACTACCGCGGTTAGGCGGTAGTGTGGGGGGAGGGGTTAAAAAAAAGAAAGAAAAAATAAATAAACAGGAGTGTGTGAAGGGCAGTGCTTGTCACTGGCCACTCAGGTGTTCTTCCCCTATTGAGAGTTGGATCAGTGTGAGTGAGTGTGCACACGTGCAAGGACTCTCCTCCTTGAAGGGGACTGTCCCTGGACTAGCTGCCCCCCCAAAAAAATAAATAAACAGGAGTGTCAACATGATGTTCTGGCTTAGTTGGTTAAAGTACTAGCTCGCAAAAAAAAATAAACTGGAGTCTTTGCTGCTCCTCCCCCTTGTAAAATTGCTATCTCTTGTACAGCTGTAAATGTTATTTGTAAACTGTTTTGTAATTTGTTTAATAAGATAAAAATTAAACTGGAATCTTTGCACTTTTGTATGTAACAGTATTGTCTAATGTACAAATGTCATTGTTGTCGTCTCTTTATATTTTTATATGTGAAACTGGGATTTGAGGTTTGTCCTCATGTCCCTGTAAATTGTTTGAACGGTAGGGTTTGGGGCCTGGCTTTGCTTCTCTCCCTTGTAAAATTGCTGTCTCTTGTATGCAGCTGTAAATGTAACTGTTTGTTGTAAACTGTTTTTGTAATTTGTTTAATAAAATAAAAAAAAAACAGGAAAATTGAAAAAAAAATAAACTGGAGTCTTCCCCTTCACTGTTTGATCACACAGCATTGGGGCACTGCTTGTCATTGGCCACCTGGGTGTTTTCCTATCTTCCTAGTCTCCCCCTCTTCCGCGGTTACGTTAGAGCCCGGGTGTCCTTGGAGAAGGAGCACGCGGTCTCCACCAACACCCTGGAGTCGTTCAGGGAGAGGTGGGTGCCGCAGGGAGTGGAGTGCATTATTTCCCCCTCCAACTCTATTTGATTTAATCCCTGCCCCCCCCCTTCACGGTTTGATCACACAGCATTACCCTTTGATGTGAAGGGCACTGCTTGTCACTGGCCACTCAGGTGTTTCCTTTCTTCCTGGTGGTGGAAATTGAATAAAGATTCATGCACCTTGTGTCTCTCACTGTGTCTCACACCTGCACACACACAACATGGGTGCTGGGGGAAAACATAAGCACTACCACAGTTAGGTGGGAGTGTGGGGGTAAAAGAAAAAAAAGAAAAAAAAACAGGAATGTCAAGCACCTGGTCATTAAAAAAAATAAATAAACAGGAATGTCAGAGACTCCTGTTTATAAACAAGAGTGGCTGACCTCCTCGTGGGTCTGCTCCTGGGCCTGGCCAAACTCCCATAAACAGGTCCAGGCAGCGGGCCGTGGAGGGGGTCATTACGGCCAACTGCCTGCCCCTCTTCCGCAGTTACGTTAGGGCCCGGGTGTCTCTGGAGAAGGAGCACGCGGTGTCCACCAACACCCTGGAGTTGTTCAGGGAGAGCTGGGCACCGCAGGGAGTGGAGTGCATTATTTCCCCCTCCAACTCTATTTCGATTTAGTCCCTGCCCCCCCGCTTCACTGTTTGATCACACAGCATTGCCCTTTGATGTGAAGGGCATTGCTTGTCACTGGCCACTCAGGTGTTTCTTTCCTTCCTGGTGGTGGAAATTGAATAAAGATTTGTGCACCTTGTGTCTTTCACTGTGTCTCACACCTGCACACAAACACACAACATGGATATGCGGTAGTTAGGCGATAGTGTGGGGAGAAAAAAAGGAAAAAAAAAGAGCAAGAATGTCAAAAAAACATAAACAAGAGTGACAGAATTCCTTGTGGGTCTGCTCCTGGGCCTGGCCAAACTGGCTATTAACAGGTCCAGGCAGTGGGCCGTGGTGGGGGCTGTTATTGCATGCCCCTCTTCCATGGTTACGTTCGAGACCGGGTGCTGTTCAGGGAGAGGTGGGCACTGCAGGGAGTGGAGTATATTATTTGCCTGGTCCAACTCTATTTTGATTTATTCCCTGCCCTCCCCCTCACTTTTTTGATCACTTAGCATTGTTCTTTGTTGAGAAGGGCACTGCTTGTCACTGGCCACTTGGGTACTTCCTCTCTTCCTGGTGGTGGAATATGAATAAAGTTTTCTGCAC
Organism: Chiloscyllium plagiosum; assembly: GCF_037043375.1. Classification (NCBI taxonomy): domain Eukaryota; kingdom Metazoa; phylum Chordata; class Chondrichthyes; order Orectolobiformes; family Hemiscylliidae; genus Chiloscyllium; species Chiloscyllium plagiosum. Next base: position 21,354,901 of record NW_028270177.1, read on the forward strand.
TTCTTGTTTAAAAAAAATACAAACAGGAATGTCAGAGGTTTTGCTCACTCTGAGAGTTGGCTGAGGTGGCTGGACCATTGTTAAAGACTCCCCATGTGTAAATAAAAAGGTGTCTTGGTGATGGTTCTCAGTCTCTGAGGAGTTATTTCAGTCAGATCACTCTATGTCAATGGAAGTGCAGTAAAATTTGCCTTTTAGTGGAACTGTATTAAGTTGGGGGACAGAGTTAATGCTCACTAAGGTGATATGTATTCTGAACATAGAATAATTTCACCCAAATAGGTCATTAAAACAGCCAGACACAGAGTATAGCTCCTATTTCACTATGAATTTACATTCCTGGGTTGGTCAGTAAAGACTAATTGCATCTAGCAGAAGCCATCTTGCCAGTTTTTGTTTTCACAGACAATTCCTCCACATCCTTCAAAATCCTATCATTGGATATTTGGGGTCTCTCTCCCATTCTATCATTCCCAGGCAGCTTCCTGCAATTTTAACACAGAATAGCTCTGATGGTGAGTGGTAAACATGAAAAACTGGAAGAAAGTGAAACAAGTCAGACATATGTAGAGGGGAGTGAAATGTACAAAAAAAAGAACAAAAACCATAGTTATTGCATCAGACATTTTTGTTTTAAGCTATTGCTACAAATGAGGAGGAAGCTTTTGTGTACTGAGAAATAGTGAAGAGTTGTTTCTAATTCATTCATTTGATATGGGGCCTGCTGCCAAGGTCTGTTTTTATTGCCCATTTTAATTGTCCCTGAGAATACAGGGGTGAGACTCCAATATAAGCTACTGCATTCCATGTGGTGTAGTTACACTGAACGCTGTTAACAGAATAGTTCCAGAACTTTGATTCAGAAATAGCAAAGGGTGTATGGAATGAGCTGCCAGAGGAAGTGGTGGAGGCTGGTACAATTACAATATTTAAAATGCATCTGGATGAGTATATGCATTGAAGGGTCTATTGGGATGGGGCAAAATGCTGGCAAATGTGACTAGATTTATCTAGGATATCTGGTCAGCATGAATGAGTTGGACTGAAGGTGTGTTTCCATGCTGTACAGCTCTGTGACTCTATGACAGTGATATTGTTCCATGTCAAGATGATGAGAGACTTGGAAAGGAATTGGCAGGTGGTGCTGTTCCCGTACATCTGCTGCCCTTGTCCTTTTAGATGGTAGAAGTCACAGGTTGAGAAGGTACTATTGAGGAAGGCTTGGTAGTTTGCTACAGTACATCTTCTATAGTTCACACTGCTGTCACTGAGCATCAGTGGATGGGGTGCTGATCAAGCGGACTGCTTTGTCTTGGATGGTATCAGACTTTGAGTGTTGTTTGCCCACTATCTTCCAGGCAATTGGAGAGTAGTACACAACACTGCTGATATGTGCCTTGTAGATTTTTCAAAGGCTTTGGAGTCAGCAGGTGAACTACCATAGGATTCCCAGCTTCTGAACTGTTCTAGTAGCCATAGTATTTATATGTTTGGTTCAGTTCAGTTTCAGGTCAGTGGTAATATTGATAGTGAGGGATTTGGCAATGGACATGCTTAGGTTCTTTCTTTTTGGAGATGGTCAATGCCTGGCACAAATGGCAGTTGTCATTTATCAGTGGAAGCCTGAATATTGTTCAAATATTTATCTATATGGATATGGACTGCTTCAGTATCTGAGAAGTTGTAAATGTTACTAAATGTTGTGCAATCATCAGAAAATATCTCAATTTCTGACTTTATGGAGGGAAGGTTATTGTTGACGTGGCTGAAGATGGATCTTAGGCAGCCTTGAGAACTTCTGCAACAATATTCTGGGATTGAGATAACTGGCCTCCAAAAATCACAACTATCTTCTCTTCTGCTAAGTATGACTTCAATGAATTGAGAGGTTTTACTCTGATTCCCACTGCCTTCAATGTTGAGAGGTCTCCATGATAACACAGAGGTAACGTTTGACCCAGCGTGATACGCACAGTGTCTCTTGCCTTACCCCTGGAATTATTTTGTCTATGTTTGGACCAAGGCTGTCATGAGTTCTGGGGCTGTTTGGCCCCAGCAAAATCTAAATGTAGCAACAATATGCACATATTTCCAGTAAAAATGCCACTTGATAGCATTATTGACAATGCCTACCATTACTTTATTGTTAACCAAAAGGGGCTAATGGGTGTCATAGACTCATAGAAACCCTATAGTGCAGAAAGCGACCATTTGGCCTTCAAGTCTGTATCACTCCTCCAAACAGCATCCCAACCAGTCCCACACCCCCTCACTTTATCCCTGTAACCTCACAAATTCCAGGCAATGACCATCTCCAATAAGAGACAATCTAATCACGAGCCTTTGACATTCAATGGTGTTACTATCTCTGAATTTCCTTGTATCAACATCGTGGGGGTTATGATTGATCAGCAGACTTGCCATATAAATACAGTGGCTACAAGAGCAGATCAGAGGCTTCAAATACTGCTCTTGACACCCCAAACTCTATCCACCATCTACAAGGCACAAGTCAGGAGTGTGATGGAACACTCCCTACTTGCCTAGATGGGTGTTCAAGAAGTTTGACACCATCCAGGACAAAGCAACCCATTTGATTGGCACCACATCCATAGACACTAACTCCCTGCACCACTAATGCTTGGTAGCAGCTGTGTATTATCTACAAAATGCACTGCAGAAATTCACCAAAGATTGTCAGATAGTACCTTCCAAACCGATGTTCCAGGGAATAGTTCCAACCAGAAGGGCATGGGTAGCAAATACATGGGAACCCCATCACCATAAGTTGCCCTCCAAGCCACTCACCATCATGACTTGGAAATATATTGCCTTTCCTTCACTGTTGCTGGGTCAAAATTGTGGAATTCCCTCCCTAAGAGAATTGTGGGTCAATCTACAGCACATGGTCTGCAGTGGTTTAAGAAGACAACTCACCACCACCTTTTCAAGGACAATTAGGGACAGGCAATAAATGCTGGCCAATCAACGACACCTATGTTTAAGTGTATAATGAACCGGCAGTTCTGTCCACTGCAATAAATGTAAAAATTCCTGTCAGTAAATACTCTGAAAATGGAGAAAGTAATTGGAGAAGTAGGAAGACACAATGTACACGTTCTACTGTAAGGAGTAGAAATGGTCTAATATCGGTGACTACACTTTGGGAATTTCTGGATAGAATTTTCCTTGCTGTTTTGCTATCTTGATTTTACTCTGTTTTAGACTGTTGAGATAAATTAAAATTTCTGTAATTTATGCTTTTGCATTGCTAAAATGAATACATTTAGTTAATTATAGAATTTGTGTGATTTTTGTAATCTTTGGGTTTTCTTTAATTTATGTAAGAAATGATTGGGCATAAACCCTATATGGAGAAAAACGATAATATCTATTGGATTTACTAATTCAATAAAACTTTGTACTTGGATTGTTAAAAAAAAATATAATGAACCGGGTGCGTTTTTACAACAATCCACGATAGTTTTAGACAATCATTAAATTTAAATTCCATCCACAAGCAAACCAGCAACTGCTCCCACCCACGCCATAATCCTGAATCTCTGGATTAATGTCCAGCATCCTGATCACTGCAGTACCATCTCCCCATTTATCTCCCCAGATAAAATGTTGATTCACTACTTAGAATTCCTTTCCTGCAGTTTCTCTCTTTCCTTCTCCCTCTTTCATCCCCTGTATCCACTTTTATTTCACTTAGAGACATAGTCATAAAGATGTGCAGCACAGAAACAGACCCTTCAGTCCAATGTGTCCATGCCAATCAGATATCCCAACGCAATCCAATCCCAACAGCCAGCACCTGGCCCATATCCCTCTAAACCCTTCCTCTTCATATACCCATCCAGATGCCTTTTCAATGTTGCAATTCTACCAGCCTCCACCATTTCCTCTGGCAGCTCATTCCATACACGTACCACCCTCTGTGTGAAAAAGTTGCCCCTTAGGTCTCTTTCCCCTCTCACCCTAAACTTATGCCCTCAAGTTCTGGAATCGCCCACCCCAGGGAAAAGATCTTGTCTATTTACCCTATCCATGCCCCTCATGATTTTAAAAACCTCAATATGGTCGCCCCTCTGCCTCTGACACTCCAGGGAAAACAGCCCCAGTCTATTCAACATCCTCCAACCCTGGCAACATCCTTGTAAATCTTTTCTGAACCCTTTCAAGTTTCACAACAACCCTCCAATTGGAAGGAGATCAGAATTGCACGCAGTATTCCAACAGTGGACTAACCAATGTCCTGTACAGCCACAACATGACCTCCCAACTCCTGTACTCAATACTCTGACCAATAAAGGAAAGCATACCAAATGCCTCCTTCACTATCCTATCTACCTGCGACTCCACTTTCAAGGAGCTATGAACCTGCACTCCAAGGTTTCTTTGTTCAGCAATACTCCCTAGGACCTTACCATTAAGTGTATAAGTCCTGCTAAGATTTGCTTTTCCAAAATGCAGTACCTCGCATTTATCTGAATTAAACTCCATCTGCCACTCCTCAGCCCATTGGCCCATCTGATCACTATCCCATTGTAATCTGAGGTAACCCTCTTCACTCCTCCATTTCTCTTTCTTTCCCATTCTTAGGCTCACTCCAGAGCCACATTCCTCTCACTACTAAAACAGTGGAAGATGTTTGTTCCTGTTCGTGAAAAATATGCTTTATTAGTAAGGCACCACAATGAATAGAACATTTGTAAGTTAACAAATGCAGCAAAAGGGCAGGATTCTGATGGCCTCCAGATTCTTTCATGAATCCTTTGGATCCGGTTTGAAAGTCTATAATCAATGAAAGTGATTTTCCCATTTTGTTTACCAATCATGTTTTGTGGTTGGATTTGCACGCCTATGAATCAGGTTGAGATTCCTAATAATCTTTCATCTTAAACTATAACTTTATCATCATTAGATTTGAACCCAGAGCAGGTGGTGTTATACCCCATTGCCACCTAACTCATATATTGTGCCTTTATAAAGCTGCTAATATAGTCTGATCACTATTTAAAAGCACGACACTTAAAACCTTAACATGTTTATTACCCTTTCCTTCTGTGTTGTGTGTATAAATAGTATGCAAATATAAATCAAACACATTTTCTCAAGGGAACATTTTTAAACAGTTTACACTTGAAAATATACTAAGTACATACCCTGTATTTTAAGATAGTGTGGTATGGAGTCCCTGAGATTTCTCAGAAGGTACCGCATTTCCTGAATATCACTGAAATGGCAAACGTAAGGCAGTTTTTAGATACTTTTTAATTGAAGATCGTTTTGATACAATGCTGATAATTTATGAACTTGTTACTGTGTTTCAATGCCCTTCTGATCTGTATTAAATCCATAACAAACAACCAAACTAATGATGAAACCACTGTCATTATTTGAACCATTTCCTACTTTTCACTCAGGTAGTCCCATTCATAGAACAAATTATAATTTTTTCAAACAATAATTAGCATGGAAAAAACCTTCAAATATTGACCACAGAACATAGAAAAGTACAGCACAGAACAGGCCCTGTGGCCCACAAAGTTGTGCTGAGGGTTAATCCTAATGTAAAATAAAATAACAACCTACGCACCCCTCAATTCACTGCTATCCATGTGCATGTCCAGCAGTCGCTTAAGTGTCCCAAGTTGAATGTTAAAAGTAAGGTTAATCAAATATAAAGCTCATGCCCTAAATTAATCAAGTATAAAAGTACAAAAAATGTAAAGGCAGATACCAGCTTTTAAGACAAACTATTCATTTCTGAAGGGGTATGCATTACACATATACTACCCATTCAATTGGAAGATTCTCACAGGAAATTTATGGGGGACACTAAGGTCTGAAGTTGTTGGAAGTCAGTATTCAGATTAAAGGGCTACAAATTGATGGAGGAAGATGAAGCATCTTTGTTTTGCAGTTGTTTTGAATTTGCGGAATTCAGGATCACCTACCTCAGCATGTTCCCAACTTCCCTGCATCTCCACAATTCAAGCCCCCACCCCACTTATCTGCCATTACCAGCTGAATTGTGCCCAAAATCGAATTGTTTAAGGGAATCTCCCAATCCCTTTCCACCCTCTTTCAGATGGGAGTCATTTGACTCACTCATTTTTTAAAAATGCCTATTCATAGGTCTGAGCTGAGTACTCGGCCACGCATTTCAAAAAAGAATGAATTTACTCAGTCTTTGTGAAACAGCATATTTGATCCCTAATTTCAACCTACTACTGTCCCACCTGTGCTTCATTTCGACCCAGAGAAGGACTCTTATGCTATCCTGAAGAGTTTTGATGATGGGTTTATCCAAAAAAAGTTAAAACTGATACTAATTCCAGATTTTCAGCATTGTTTGAATCATAGAATCCCTACAATGCAAATAGTAGCTGTTTGGTCCATCGTGTCTGCATTGACCCTCCCCATAACCCTGTAACGCTACATTAGCTATTGGTAATCCACCTAGCCTGGACACTATGGGCAATTTAGCATGGCCAATCCACCAAACCTGCACATTTTGGATTGTGGGAGGAAACCAGGGCACCCGGCAGAAACCCACCCAGACACGGGGAGAATATGCAAACTCCACACAGTCGCCCGAGGCTAGAATTAAATCCAGGCCCCTGATGCTGTGAGGCAGCAGTGCAAACCAATGAGCTGCTGTGCCATTTGTTTTTTGCTTAGGTGTCTCCTGTTGGTATGGATAAGGTCATTTTTTACTTAACTGACCTGATCTGTTCTTGTGTGAAAGTATGTCTTGGCCACATTAAAGCCCAAAGAGTTTACCTTTCCGTACATTCCATTTCCAGTGCTGTGTCTAAGTGACATGCCAACATGTCCAGCTCTTGTGAAGATGATGAGTAGGTGATGTCTTCTAGGAATGGCGCCTGGGAATGTTCCTCTTCGCGTTCATAAGGAATTCCAGGAGTAGGACAAATAATTTGTTCTGAAGGGGAAGACACTTTTAAATGTTAGCAGCTTAGAAAAAAGTCAAGGAATAGTATTTTGTTTTATTATTATGAAGATAGTTGATGTTTAAATCATTTCCAATTAAGATCTCCAAATTCATTTCAGTTTGGATTTCTCCATTAAGCATAGTTAGCTATAATAAAAGATTGTTTTCATGCAGATTTTATTGTCTTTGATGCTAAAGTCACCAAAGCGGTGGCACAGGGGCTTAGCGATTAGCATGGCTGCCTCACAACGCCAGGGACCCAGGTTTGATTCCCCCCTCGGGCGACTGTCTGTGTAGAGTTGACACATTCTCCCCGTGATTACATGGGATCCTCTAAGTGGTCTGGTTTCCTCCATAGTCCAAAGATGTGCAGGATAGGTGGATTAGCCATTGGAATTGCAGGGTAACAAGGACAGGGTGAGATGCTCTTTGGGAGGGCTGGCGTGGACTCAAGGAACCAAATGGCCTGCTTCCACACTGCAGGGATTCCATGAAAATTGCAGCTGTTGTGTCAAAGTTGAAAAATTAAGTGTGGGCCAATAGCAAACTAACTGAAAGTACTCTGTTGGTGCCAAGCTCATTTAAAGCAGCAAAGCATGGATAAGTAATACAAGCCTGACAGCTGATAAGGTTTCACCCCTGCTGTCTCAGTCAAACAGTGTGCATCTCCCGGTAGGAGAAAGTGCTGAATATGGAAGTACCCAAGGTGGAGGGACTCCAGCATGTTTGGCCTCGTGAGCCAGTTGGTGACTCTGGCTAGGTCATGTGAACTGAATGGACAACAGCTACATTCTCAAGGCAAGTTCTTTGGTGAGCTTGCTCTAAACACAAGATCAACATCTGCAATACAAGGACATCTGTAAGTGCAATTTCATGTTGACTGGGTTCAGAGTCGATGTGTGGCACATCTTCACTGCTGATCGGAGTACCTGGGGACAAGGTGTGAGAAAGGGTATGGATAAAACAGAGGCCAAAAGCAATGACCAAATGGCAGGAGAACTGTCACTCATCTATCTGTCTTTATGGCTGCAACAGATAATATTCAATGGTGCAAAAGTGATGTACACCTTAGCATCTGGAAAAGAATGTTATTGGCTAAATGACATCATTAATCCTAGTAGTACTTAAGTTTAATGTTATGGCCTGCAAGTTGTGTCCCAGCAATAGTTAGAGGGAAAGCCCCTTTCTGTTGACACTATAAATATCTATTTCAGTGCTTTAAAGTGCAACATCTCAACTAAACAAATATTCACTGGAATTACATTTCAACAATCTGAAGACGCAAGGTGCTATTCAAATAACTTAAAGTTGGGTGAGTATAATTCCCAATGTGAATAGATGTTTTGGGTCTGGTGACCACATCGTAAAGAGTGATTTTTATCACAGCTGTTCACCCACCAAAGCAATTGATTGAATTTAAATTCAATTAAATCAAATTTGGAATAAAAAACAAGTGCAATTAAGGGTGATGATGAGCATTGTCACTGATTAAGTATAAGCCTATCTTGTTCACTAATGTCATTTTTTGGGGAAGTTAAACCGGCCATCCTTACTTGGTCTGGCTTACATATTGTGCCAGATCCATAGCTTAGTAGCTACTTGCTAAGTAGCTTAGCAAGTCATTCAGTTCAAGGGCAACAAATAGCAATGCCACACTCCATGAAAGAATAAAGAAAAAAATGTAGAAGGCCATTAGAGACCACTGATTAGCTTCATTCTATTTCTCCTCTTCATCAATGATTTTATGAATGGCATTGGAAGTAATTCATCTGCAATGAATTTTACCAAAATTCTTTGCAGATGGATTGCTACTCCATTTTAAAGTAGGCTGTGATTAAATCATTGTTGGTAAATGGAGGAGGATGAAACAAATTACACTGGTTAATTGTTAATAGTTAATAATGATCAAGTTGGACAAGGTTCTTTAATGTGAACTATTCTCTGAGATTTATGCTTAAGTCTCTTCAGTCACAAACATTCAGTTCCTTGTCATTAGAATCATGTCTGAATAACACCAAAATTAACAAAGAGTGGAAATATTTGGAACAGCTGGTAGTAGAATGGGTTCAATTCAATTTGTCAACATAAACAGTATTAGCATGTTCATATTTGTCCAGTGATTAATATTCTATACAGTAAGGTGCAAAGAAAAACTGGCATGTTTTGGACATGATTTAGACCAAGATTATGTAGACCATGGATTTTAGAAATGGCCTTCCAACCCATATCAGTATATGGAATGTTAGCAAGTTGTGGCTGCATTGAGAGTTATCTGTTGGCTTATGATAACAGCAGAAGCACAAGAGTCACGTCAGAAACAGTACAGCTGCACCGCAGCTCTGTACAAATTTAAACGGTTCATATGATATAGAATGTAAGGCTTTATTCTTGCCTCTGGAGTTCTTTCCAATACCATGTCAGTACTGAAAATGACTGTTCCTTGTAGGCTTGTCAGTGATTGTTTAATATTACAACAAAGCAATGTTATTGGAGCAAATTGTAAACTCTCTGGCTTGTTCAAATGTATTAAGAAAAATTTCTCAGTTGTCCTTTACCCCTGTCAACCACCAAGGTCAAAATCAGTGATCCCACACCACCCTCCTCCTCCTTCCCCCCCCACCCAAAGTCCACCTTTCTCTTTCCAATTATGCAGCTTTGTACATTCAAAATAAAGACCACGCAAATACAAAGTTCCAGGTATAAATGTATTTCAATTTACTCTCAAATAAAGTATCAGGCTTATGTTTCTAAGATCAAATATTATTTAATATGTGGGTTTAGTATTTTAACTGAAAATAATTTAAATTAGTTTTCTTCATATATTGCAATAAATTGTCAAGTCAAATCAGAATAGATTTTGTGAATGCAAATAAATTCTTTGATGATATTTATGCAATAGCCCTCTTTGCTACCAGATGTCTAGCATTATTAAGATATTCTAGTTTATACTATGATGCTGTGTGCATTTCACAAATGGAAATGGTAGCATCCAATATCTGACTCTGCACTGGTCATTGATCAAGTCTACTGCAATCTGATGAAATCCAATCTGTATTGAAACTAATTCCTTCTTTTGGATGGTTCCATGATAGGAATATTTAACTGAGAAAATCCAAAGCTTCAGTAATGCTTTCCATAATCACTTGCTTTCAAAATCAGGCTTTTGCTGTCTTTGATCTCCATACTGATACAGAAAACAGAATAATTACCGATAGTGTCCTTATTCAGCTTATTCACAAATGCAATGATTACAGCTAGTAGTATACCTTTGCTAAAGGTATATTTTTTTTTCCTGGCATATAAGGAAATAGATGAATATTTTTCTATTTATATTCATTTCTTAATATCAATTTCTAATTTAACATGTAAGGACATCAGTAAATTCAAAAATACCTTTTTTTCGAATTTGAAAAGATTCCATTAAGTATAACGATTTAAGCATTTCAGTTATAAACATCTCCAGACACCCATAAAACAGTATATGAATTCTGCAGATACCAGGCTGCAAGTCTTCATCTTCAAGGCTATAAAAATTGCAACACAAAAATGAGCAACTATTCAATCAAAAATACATTATTTGTATGGCTTTGACGTGCTATTTTCTTTGAAATGTTTTTCAAATAAATAATGTACACATATATTTTATCGATAATTGGTAAAACAGATGCAGAAATTACATTTTCTACACATGCAAGGTTTCGAATGTACAAAATATCACAGGCAACAATTGTTTCCTTTTGATCTACAACACAAGTGTTAGGGGGAAGAGATTGTCTTGTGAGCCAAAAGGGATTGTTGGCATACATGGAATCAGTCCAATGACATAATCAGGAGGGTTGGACAGGAAATTAATGCTGAATATTGATTTCAATAAGATGAAAATTGCCTTCTACATGTTGTAAGCCAATCCAAGAGGAACTGATGAATGCTTTGCCCAAATGTACATTTAATATGTAATCATATAACCCCAGTATGTATATGTAAATAGCCTCCTATCTATTTGGGTGGAACTTGTGGCCATTCACAAAGCCATTCTAATGATTGAAATAGGCATCAATTTGTTTATTGATCAGTTACCCATTTTTCAGGCAAGAAATAGATGGTGAATAATTCATCTTTTTTAATGTATTATTTCAGTATTATTTTGGTTTCTGCATCATCTGAAAGGTAATGCTATTATTTTATATTCTATGCACTGCATAAATGGACGCTTGTGATATTTACGATGTGGCTTAAATGTGAGAAAGCACAAGAGACATTTAAATATGGATTAGAATAGGGTCTTTAAATATCCACAATTACTTTAAAAGTTTAAATTGAAACTAGATAGGATAGTGTCCTCATTATGTCACCAGAGCTGAGTTTTAGTGTACAATTATGTTGAAGTTAATTGGTGACAACAGAAATACAATAGCAGCAGTAACAAATGAGGTCTTCAGCAATCATTTATTTTATTCCTGGATGATATTAACCATAGATTATGAGAAAATCATGCCTTGATTTGACAGTATAAAAACTAATCTTTATCCATAAGTTTAAAAAAAGATGCTTTTGTGGAATTGATCAGCTCCACAATATCTGTCTTATTGGCTAAGCATTAGGCTTCTGCATCCCACCTCCATTCTATTGGTGCTGCTCAATATCCATTTCTCCACCTTGTATTCAGGAACATTCTTAGGTGTGAACTGGAATTGTATGTAAGATTTCAAAAGGAAGTATTTTGGGTCTTAGTTAAGATGTATTATTTTTTAAACCACTTTTGTTCATTTTGAAAACACGGTTTTAATATTGTTGAGTTTGCCTGCTTTCATTATTACCCCTTTGCCTTTTTCATATTCTAACATATTAGCTCATTAACAAGTTAACACCTCTGTACATTCCTATATCAGGTCTTTATTTGCAATAACCCTTAGTTTTAACAAATTCTCTTTCTAGTATTCTTATTCAGTAAATCTTACCCAACTATCCAACTGACGTGGGGTTGTAGTTTGTGTAATTTCCAGATTTTGAAGGTATAATGTTTATGGAGGTCATAATGAGTCATAGAGTCCTACATCATGGAAACTGTTCCATGTTGACCAAAATATCCATCCACACTTGCCCCATTTCCCTGCACTTGGCCTATATCCTTCTACTCGTTTCCTATCCATGTATTTGTCCAAAGCCTTTTAAATGTTGTTAATGTACCCACCTCAATCACTTCTGCTGGCAGCTCATTCCATATGTGTACCATCCTCTGTGTAAAAACATTGCCCCTCAGGTTTCCTTTTATTTGTTCCCCTCTAACCTTAAACTGATGTCCTCTAGTCCTCAATTTCCGAACCCTGGGAAAAAGACTGAGTATATTAACCCTATCTATGCCTCTCATGACATTTTACAGTTCTATAACATCCCCCATCAGGCTCCTATCCGCTAAAGAAAGAAGTCCTAACCTGTCCAATCTCTCCCATTGACTCAGACCATTGTGAACCTAAACTCCAAAATCTCTCTGTTCTACAACACTCCTTAACATCCAACCATTCACCATGAAACTCCTACTTTGATTTGACTTTCCAAAACGCAAGACCTCACACTTATCTATATTAAACTTCATTTGTCATTTCTCAGCCCAGTTCCCCAGCTGATCAAGGTCCTGCTGCAATTTCTGATAACCTTCCTCACTGTCCATGATCCTGCCTATTTTAGTGTCAAAAGCAAACTTACTAATCATCCAAATCATTGATACAGATAACAAATAGTAATGGACCCAGCACCAACCCTTGATGTTCTCCACTAGTCACAGGCCTCCAGTCTGATAAACATCCTGATATGAAAAGGCAAAGCACACTCTGCTTCCTACCATCAAGCCAATTTTGTATCCATTTAGGTGAAAGTGAGGAATGTAGATGCTGGAGATCAGAGTCAAGTTTAGAGTGGTGCGGGAAAAGCACAGCAGGTCAGGCAGCATCTGAGGAGCAGAAAAATCAGCGCTTCGGACAAAATGGCTTCATCAGGAATGTATCAAATTTGTATCCGATTTGCTAGCTCGCCCTGATTTCCATACAATCTAACAGATCTTCCCATTAGAAGCAAAATCTAGTTTACATTCTAGAATTAATGAATAGATATGAAGCTTACTTTAAGTCATAATTGGAACAAAATAGTGTTGCACAATTAATAATTAATTAATGGGGCGGCATGGTGGCTCAGTGGATAGCACTGCTGTCTCAGTGCCAGGGATCAAGGTTCAATTCCACCTCCCAAGTGCCTGTCTATGCCTGGAGTGTGCACATTCTCTGTGGGTTTCCTCTATGTGCCCCAGTTTCCTCCCACAGTTCAAAGATGCGCAGGTTACGTGGATTGGTTATGCTTAATTGCCCATAGTGTCCAGGATGTGTAGGTTAGATGGATTAGCCATGGAAAATGTCAGGTTACAAGGACAGGGCAGGGAATGGTTGTGGGTGGGATGTTCTTCAGAGGGTTGTGAGGACTCGATGGGCTGAATGGCCTGTTTCCACACTGTATGATTCTATATTGGCTACAATTTTATTTGATTTTATTTACTCAAAATATTTATTTGTATCTGATATTTTGTTGAAATAAGTTGCCCTAATTTTTAAACAATCCAAACTTAGACTTAAACTTAGACATATTTCCAATTCCTTCATCTCCGCTGCATCTGCTCCCAGGAGGGCCAGTTCCAATACCGTACAACCTAGGGGGCCTCCTTCTTCAAAGACCGCAATTTCCCCCCAGACGTGATCGACAATGCCCTCCACCGCATCTCCTCCACTTCCCGCTCCTCCCCCTTGAGCCCCGCCCCTCCAATCGCCACCAGGACAGAACTCCACTGGTCCTCACGTACCACCCCACCAACCTCCATATACATCGTATCATCCGTCGTCATTTCCGCCACCTCCAAACGGACCCCACCACCAGGGATATATTTCCCTCCCCTCCCCTATCAGCGTTCCGAAAAGACCACTCACTCCGTGACTCCCTCGTCAGGTCCACACCCCCCACCAACACAACCTCCACTCCTGGCACCTTCCCCTGCAACCGCAAGAAATGCAAAACTTGCGCCCACACCTCCCCCCTTACTTCCCTCCAAGGCCCCAAGGGATCCTTCCATATCCGCCACAAATTCACCTGCACCTCCACACACATCATTTATTGCATCCGCTGCACCCGATGTGGGCTCCTCTATATTGGGGAGACAGGCCGCCTACTTTCAGAACGTTTCAGAGAACACGTCTGGGACACCCGGACCAACCAACCCAACCACCCAGTGGCTCAACACTTCAACTCCCCTTCCCACTCCACCAAGGACATGCAGGTCCTTGGACTCCTCCATCGCCAGACCATAGCAACACGACGGCTGAAGGAAGAGCGCCTCATCTTCTGCCTAGGAACCCTCCAACCACAAGAGATGAACTCAGATTTCTCCAGTTTCCTCATTTCCCCTCCCCCCACCTTGTCTCAGTCCCAACCCTTGAACTCAGCACCACCTTCCTAACCTGCAATCTTCTTCCTGACCTCTCCGCCCCCACCCCCACTCCGGCCTATCACCGTCACCTTTACCTCCTTCCACCTATCGCATTTCCAACGCCCCTCCCCCAAGTCCCTCCTCCCTACCTTTTATCTTAGCCTGCTTGGCACAATTTCTTCATTCCTGAAGAAGGGCTCATGCCTGAAACGTCAATTCTCCTGTTCCTTGGATGCTGCCAGACCTGCTGCGCTTTTCCAGCAACACATTTTCAGCTTAGACTTAATCATGTTAACTTATCCACTTTTTACACTACTTTAAACTTCATTTTCTGAAGGTTTTACTTTGAAATTAACTGTGTTGATTACTGTGTTTCCACTCGTGATGCACAAGAAAGTACATGCTATTTTAGGCTCTGGCTGGTTGTTAGTGCAAATAGAATAAATACATCTGTGGAAAGATGGTTAAAGCTAAACAGAAACACACAAGGCAAGAGGTGGAACCAGCTGGGAGGATGTCAGGAATAATTCTGGGATTTCAGAAAGAATAGGGATAACTAACTCCTGTTCCAAAGTAAGGTCCAGCTCCCTCATTCTGTGTGTGTATTTGAGGGCTCATGTGATCCAGTGGTAGTGTCCCTACCTTTGAGCCAGAGGCTTGGGTTTAAGTCCAACCTGCTCCAGATGTGTGTTCTGACAGTTTAAACAAGCTGTTCAAATGTATCATTTGGGTACATTTGCATGTAGGACCCAGAAAAAGACAGAATATTCAGACTTTTAATGTAAATACCACAACAGGGGAATTATTATTAATGAAAGCACCAATCCACTCATTCTCATGCTGTCTCCAGAATAAACTTGACAAGCAACATAAAAGCAAGTCATTGCTGATGCTTCATCCTGAACTAGTTTCTTCACTGCTGGTTGCCACTGCCTCCACTCTCAGGAACAAATTGAGGAGGCAGGGTCCCAAGTCTATCTCGGGGAGAAAGTGAGGTCTGCAGATGCTGGAGATCAAAGCTGAAACTTTATTGCTGGAACAGCACAGCAGGTCAGGCAGCATCCAGGGAACAGGAGATTCGACGTTTCGGGCACAGGCCCTTCTTCAGGAATGAGCAGAGAGTGTTCAGCAGGAGAAGATAAAAGGTAGGGAGGAGGGACTTGGAGGAGGGGCGTTGGAAATGTGATAGGTCTATCTCAGTTGGAACAGGAATCAAACCAGTGCTATTCTGAACTATACACTAGCCAACTGAGCTAACCAGCCTGCTGACTTAGAGTTAAGGTGGAGAAAAGCAACCTTTCAGTTGTTTTACATCCTGCCTACAGAACCCAGTGTTAGACATTACATAGTAATTGCATAATTGTGGGTGATGGTTTCAGTGAGATCTGCAGTATAGACAGATCACCTCAGTTTCCGTGATGGGAAGAGCAATTTGCTGTTATGTCTGCAGCAATGTTACTAGCAGGATAGGAAGAACATCAGCAAATATTCCTTTTAAGCACTGCAAACTAATCATTATTCAGATGATTAGGCAGCATCCATGGAGAGAGAAACAAAGGCAATATTTTGGGTTGATGACCTTTCTTTCTTCAATCAGAAAAGCCATTATCCTGAAGCTTCAACACTCTCGTCCTCTGATGATTTCACAATGTTCTTGTGTTTTTATTTTGGGCTTCCAGCATCCACAATATTTCATTCTTGTGTAACTTTTATGTGGAGCATTTAAACTAATCTGAATTTGTTTAAGCATGTCAAGGACCAGATACTGTGGCAGAGAATCCAATGGTAAAAAGATTCTGTTGTGTTAGTTGGATTTGACAATGCCAACAAATGATTGATTGTATAACTGAACCTCAACATTGCAGGAATCAAAATTTTCTTTCACTGTCCTATTGATTCTGTTGTTCCTCTATTTTTCCTCCCAGCAGTTTATTGAGCTGCTGTCAGGAATTATACCTATATTAATCCACTTTAACAGTCCACTTCACTGAAATCTAGACACTCACTTCAAATTAATTTATCTCTGTCAATAAACAAGATTCTGAGCTATTTCTGCACTTCAATTATCCAATGCCAATCATATACATGATCTAGTCACTTACCTTATTTGTTGCTGCCTAATGGGTGATCCAGGATAATGCCAACATTGCAGGTTCAGTTCTCACTCTGGCTGACATAAATTTGAGACTCTTCCCTCCTTGCTTAGCTAAGAGTAGAGGTAATTGGAAAACTACCAGTGTCAAAGAACAGTCACTATACTTAAGGTACTTCATAGACAATTAAATACTTGTGATAACCCACATACGATTGGTGCTATATCAATGTAAGTTTAGAGTATTTACAGCACAAGCAGGAGCCTTCAGCCTATTGTGTCCACATCATTATTAAACATTCATCTGTTCAAATCCATTTTCCAGCACTTGGTCTGATTCATTTCTTGCATTTATCAGAAATACTTACCTGTATCACTATTACAATCCTGCCAGGAGGTACTATAGTTACCCAATTACATTTTTTTTAAAAGTCTGTAATCCAGGATTGTGATAGAACATTTAAAGTCTTCCAAGTAGAATGGTCTTTAGATAAGGCTTCTGGTGAGCCATAGTAAAAATGTTGCCCAAAACAACTGATAGCTGCCAGATAATTCAAGTCAAAAATTATTATTAACAATTCCTAGTACTGCACAGATGCACAATGGCATGTACCTTTGGTAGTAAAAAAACAATTTTGTTGTACTTAGACAAATTACGGCGGGATTAAGATATCTCTGTATTTGGGAGAATCGAAATATCAAAATACAACAATGCCATAGCGGAAATGCTCATTAGAAAAGCCCATGGAGACATGATGACTGAATGGGCTCCTTCTGTACTGTAACAATTCTGTGATTCTGTGAAAATCAAATGAAATTGAGGTGGCGATGGCATAATGAAATTATCACTAAACTGTTAGTCTAGAGACCTAGGTAATGTTCTGGGGAGCAGGTTCAAAATTCCATCACGTCAGTGGTGAAATGTGAATTCAATAAAAATCTGGTATTAAGAGTATAATGGAGTGTGTAAATCTATTGCCTATTGTTGGAAAATTCCATCTGCCTCATTGATATCATTTTCAGGAAGGAAACTGCCATTCTTACCTGGTCTGGCCTATATGTGACTCCAGATCCATAGCATTGGGACTGACTCTTAACTACAATGGGCAAGAAATGTTTGTCCACATTCTATGAATGCATATTTAAACCAAAAACTCTAAGAGTTCAGAAGAGATTTACCAGGATGTTGCCACATATAGAAAGTTTGAGTTATAAAGAAAGGCTGGATAGGTTGGGACTTTTTCAATGGGGTGTAGGATGTTGAGAGGTGACCTTATATAAAATAATGAGGGATATAGATAGAGTTAATGGTAGTTGTCCTTTCCCTAGGAGGGGGTATTTCAAGTCTGGGGCCACATTTTTAAGGTGAGAGGAGAAAGATTTTAAAAAGACATGAGGGGCAATTTTTTTACATATGTCAAAGTTCATGTTTAGAATGAACTTCCTGGAGAAGTGGTGGACGTGGATACAATTACAAGGTTTAAAATATATTTAGATACGTATGTGAATAGGAAAGGTTTGGAAGGATATGGCCAGGAGTAGGCAGATGAGACTTGCTTAGTTTGGGATTATGTTCAGCATGGACTGGTTGGACCAAAGGGCTTGTTTCTGTGCTATGTGACTCTATAACATTTTGATTCTATGATCTAAAGTGAGGTATGTCATGAATGTAACAGTTAAACACTGAAAACCCAGAGGCCTTTTCCATCTGATTTGTGTAACTTTTCCTTACCTGCAGGTAAAACACAGCTTTTGAAGGAAACTGCTTAGACTGTGCTTTGGAAATCATGACCATTTAAACTGGATCACCAAAATTACCAAACAAAAGTCCTACTTGCACTGAGTAAAACTTCAGATGACCAAAGAAAAGTTCACCTGAACATACATTATTTTTTAAAAATATTAAACAGTTTATTTTTCCATTGTTGACAACTATTACACCTCTCAAATAAGAGCCACATCTCAAACCACTTGTATAATTCTCATCAATATCTTCATGTTGGAAATGCCTGGAGGAGTTCAGCAAGTATCTGGTGGTGACCTTTGCTAAGGACAATCACTCTTGCTCTCCATAATAATAAGCCGTGCTCTACCGTGATCTAGTCTCTCCAGGTTTAAAAAGATTTCAATTCTGGTTGTAATGGGCCTTTGGCTTCCCCTATCACCATCAACTGTTTCAATTTTGCTTAAACCAGGTCTGATATTGTCAGCTGTGACGGGAAGTGTGTCCACAAAATTTAAAAACATTATGGACTCCCCCATGACAGAACCAACGGTGGTGTATCTGCCAGTGGAAGGCAGCTCAATGCATCCGCATTTGCTACATGGCCTCCCGGACGGTGTTCCAGCTTCTATACGCACTTAGAATCAGAGCCCATCCCTGAATTTGACCTGAAGCACTGCCTTGTCCTCTTTAAGTTATGATGGGGAGGTATTGGACTGGGGTGGACAAAGTTAAAAATCACACAACACCAGGTTATAGTCCAACAGGTTTAATTGGAAGCACTCACTTTCGAGGAGCAGTATTTCAAAAAGTTGTACTTCCAAATAAACCTGTTGGACTATAACCTGGTGTTGTGTAATGTTTAACTCTTCACGTTGACCTGGCAGGATTTGTGACCTATTATTATTACAGATTTACATCCGTAAAGGTATTGGTGGAATGTCAATTCCCCTGCTCCTCTGATGCTGCCTGACCAGCTGTGCTTTTCCAGCACCACACTTTTTCACTCTGATCTCCAGCATCTGCAATCCTCACCTTCTCCAAATATGACCGCCAAATATTTCTTCTCTATCTGGGCATTTTGTGTTGTCATTAACCAAAGTCTTGAATGCATACACTATTGGATGTTCCTCTCCTTTGGGCCACCTATGAGCTAAAACTGCCCTGATATCGTATGGGGAGGCATCACCAGAACTCGCTTGGGATCATAGTGTGCCAACATTTTAGTGGATGATAGCTGTTTCATCACTTCCCTGAAATCTATGACTTGGCTACGCAAATATTTCCAAATCTTTTCAAAACATTGATGGAGAGCTGCCAGGATGAAGGCCGGGTTGTGTTTGAACTTTCCATAACAGTTCACCAGCCAAAGGAAAGACCTAAGCTCTGATACAGACATGGGAGCCAAGGCACCTTTGATTGCCCTCTCCTTATCTTCCAACTTATGTAACCCAGTCTTGTCAACTCTTGTCAAGCCCAAGTAGGTCACCTGAGGTGCCTAGAACGCACATTTTCACTTCTAAAGCATCCGCCTGCCAGGGAGAAATGTCTAAGGACTATGTCCAGGTTCTCTAAGTGCTTCTTATTGGTCTTCCCTGTTATTAGCATATCATCTAGATAAATGCCGATCTGGCGTAGAGCTTGTAATATGTTCTCCATCGTCCGTTGAAAAATTGCACAGGCTGATGATACTCCAAATGGCAGACTCACATATTCATACAAATCCTTATGGGTATTAATTGTAATATACTTCTGGGAATTCTCATCGAACTGCAATTGCAGACATGCATAGCTCATGTCAGCCCCCCTGCCAGCTTTGCATATAAATCCTCTAGGCAAGAGATTGGTTATTTATCCAGCTGCAAAAGTATTTTACTGTTTGTTTAAGATCCCCACAAAGACAAACTGACTCATCGGGCTTCACAATCAATACAATCAGTGCTGCCCATTTCGCAAATGGGACTGGTTTGATGATTCCTTCACTTTCCAGCCTCCTGATTTCTGTCTCTACTTTTGCCTGAAAGGCAAATGGCACTGGGCAGGCCTTTCAGAATCATGCAATTGTTGAATCAAGGAATTGCAGAGTCATGGAATTGCTTCCTGGTCAACATGTAAGGTGGCCTTGGCTCCTTTGATAGCACCAAGACTTTCCTGAAGTGCTTCTGGGTATCTAATTAGGATTTCACTCAGGAAATCATTTTCTAACCAAAAAATGTCAAGCCAATCTCAGGGAATCCTTCTCAACCAATTTTTCCCCATCAAGCATGGGCACAATCAGTAGTAACTGAACCAGCTGCTTTTCAAAAGAGATTGGAACTGAAGTTGCTCCCTTAATCTGTAAAGATTCCTCAGTACAGGTTCTCAGTCTAGCCAAGGTCTTGTGCAAACCGAAGGGTTGAAATCCAGAGCGAATTTTGTTAAAGACTGGTTCTGCGCCAGTACTGATCTCCTTTAGAACTGGGTGACCATTTAACCGGATATCTCTTTTGATTTTGTTCTGATTTGGATGTTGCTAAGCAATTTAACTGTTCCAAGCCAGCTGTAAGTGGACTTTCCAGGGTGTGCACTATCCTGGATACCAGCCTATGAGTTCTCTTACTCAATTTGGATCTAGTGGAACTCTTTTGCTGTCTTGAGTTCACATACTGGCAGTAATGGCAATGGTTTGCTGGCCTGGATCCTGAAGAAAATGTTAACTGTTTGACCAAGGCTTGGCTTTGTTTTGGGGTTTTGCTGTGGGCTGACCTAGAGTCCTTCTGTTCAGGATATGTCCTGAGTGAGACTATGCAATTCACTTTAGTCAAGTGCTGTTCCCCAAGCTCAATCAGGCTAGCGAGGGTGTTCACTTCTACTGGAATATTTTGCAACTCTTATGCTCCACTTGCTACATTTTCCAATGATAAAGCCAGTTGTAGTGCCTGTTTGAAGTCAGGTTGGACTTCTGCTAGTAGGTCACATAATTAATCCCACATACTAAATGATTCTCTCAGTATCTCATTAAGGGTTAAACCAAAGTCACATGTTATCATAGCCTAGTCAAAAATCCCAATACAGATACCCATGATTCTTGAACTGCCAAGTGAAACCAATAGCATCTCAGAATCAGGAGAGGCTTGGGGTCAAAATATTCCTTAACTAAATCCATCAACTCACGAAAGGTTTTATTATTTTGTGCCTCAGGGAGAGAAAGTTAGGCTCCTTAGAACTGAAAAAAAAGCTGCGGATCCACAAGCTCTCAGGGGAATTACTCTTTGCTTTTCATCTGCCCAGCAAAACGAACACATTCTTTCCACATACTGGGCCCAGTCTTCAAAGTCAGGACCAAATGAGCCAAACTTCCCAAATAACAGCATGGTGCCAGAATTGCTTACCCCATCTCAGACAATGGTTGTGAGCGAAGTTCTTCAGGAGCATGCCTTCCTCTCATAGCCACTGAAATAACTCCACAGAGGCTGGTATCCCATCACCAAGTCACCCTTTATTGACACTGAGCTATTTTGGCTCAAAACTCCTGTTCTTATGTGTCAGCCAGGGCTCTCTGATTAACTGTCCCAATCAGGGGACTCATTCCATGAGGTCCTCCTGGCTGACCTGATTACAGAACAGAAACAGCCCCTGGCTCCACTAACGCCCCTGGGTGGGATGTAGGATTTGTGTTGGGTTGGGCTTACCTGTACAGGGGGGAGCAGACCTGATGGGATTGCTTGGCCAGAGCTTTGCACGTGGCCCTGACATCCCGGATCTCCTTGCGGACGGCCGGGCTATCACAGGAACCATTGCCGATGGAGATGACCAGTTCCCTGAAGAGAGCGACCTGAATGTTCAAATCCTGAATGACCTGAGGCGGGGGGAAGAGGAGGCAAGAGTTAGAAGGCAGCAACAAGACACATTCGGGGCATTTCTGGTCACTGTTAGATCCCAAACTCCCTCAGTTAGGGAATGGGGCGCGGTGTGGGTGTAGGCGATGCAGTGAATTGTAAACACTGGGTGTTTTATATCTGAAAGGGGGAGGGGGCATTGAGCTGTCGGTTTACTGATTGAGACTTTACTGGCTCCAAGATGCTGTGTGATACATTTCGACCGAGAGGAGGAAGTAAGGAGACCAACCTACCAGGTTACATTCTCCGATTTGTCCTTTCGTCATGTTACCCCGCGTCTCCCCGCCAGCGACATTCATTCATTCCAACCGAGAACCAGTGCCGTCCACCCTCGGTTCCGCATCCATCCAGCGGGCAGGACACCGCGAGTCCCGGATCGTCCGCACCGTCTCGCCTGTCTCAATGCGATGGAGACCCAATTTCTCCTCAGTTTTCCGTAACCCCCCCCCCCCCCCCCCCCACCGTAGTCAGGCGCAGCCAGGAAGATGCATCTTCAACTTCTACTCCCTGCTTGTCTACAGTGATCAGACTGCGCCTGATACTGGGGGGACCACAGACACCCCCTCTCAGTTCGAGTTGGGAAAGACCACAGTCTGAGCTCTTCCTGCTGAAGTTAAATGGATGTCTGTTCTGTTATTGGACCCTCCTGATGTCTCAGACTCAAATCTTTACTTTTTACCCTCCTGTATAGAACCCAACAGCATTTTTTGACAACGTATAAATATAGAGATTTATTTTAATGAATAATGTATGCTTTAGAAATAAAAAGTGAATGACCTGTTGATGGTATCTCTCACTGTCTCAGCCCAGAAACAGCTGGTGGCTGTCACTTCAAGGCACAACTAATGTGGGATTTCCCCTTGTGTTGGATCCAAAATTGGGCAGCTTCCTAATCACGGTGCCCAATTTAAGTTTGTTTTCTATGATTAGATTCCCTACAGTGTGGAAACAGGCCCTTCAGCCCAACAAGTCCACACCGATCCTCTGAAGAGTAACCCACCCAGACCCATTTCCCTCTGAATGATGCACTTAATACTATGGGCAATTTAGCATGGCCATTTCACCTGACCTGCACATCTTTGCAATGTGGGAGGAAACCAGAGCACCCGGAGGAAACCCATGCAGACACAGGGAGGATGTGCAAACTCCACACAGACAGTCACCCGAGGCTGGAATTGAACCCGGGACCCTGGCGCTGCGAGGCAGCAGTGCTAACCACTGAGCCATTGTTTTCTTATAAAATATTTCCTAACATTGGTAGGGAAGGCAGGTCAGTCAACACAAACCATTTCTTTCAGAGTTGTGCTTCAGAGATTCAGTGTTCTGATACTGCGCTGTACAACAAATGGCAACTTATTTACAGTACCCTCCCACCCTCACTTCCTAGTTAAAGTTCGCTTCCCACATTTTTCATAAAAACGTGCTCTCCCTTCATGCTATATGCCCCAAGGAACTGACTCACAAGATTCTCCCTCTATTCTTAATACCCTTCAAACTCTTGTCCTAACCTTTCTCAGCAGATTTCCCCCTTTGACACCCATCGATCCTTTTTGGTTATGCCTCATTTCTCTCTTCCTCTAACTCAAAAGTTGCCCTTTAAGACAGAACTGTCTTCTGGTCACACAGTTATAGGAAGGATATTATTAAGCTGGAGAAGGTTCTGAAGAGAATTGCTAGATGTTGCCGTGTTTGAGTTATAAAGAAAGGCTGGATAGGCTGGGACCTTTTTTCACTGGAGCGCAGAAGGTTAAGAAGTGACCTTGTGGAGGATTAAAAATAAAGAGGGGTATAGAGAGGGTTAGTGATAGGTCATTAATGGTAGTATACATTCCCTAGCACAGGGGATTTCAAATCTCGGGGACACATTTTTAAGGTGAGAGGAGAGAGATTTAAAAAGTCATGAGGGGCAAACATTTTACACAGAGGGTGGTTTGTGTTGGGAATGAACGTCTTGAGGAAGTGCTGGATGCGGGCACAGTTGCAATGTGATATTTGGATAAATAGGAAAGGGTTTGAAGGGATATGGGCCAGGAGCAGGCAGGTGGGACTAGTTTAGTTTGGGATTATGTCCTTGAGGTATGACTCTACGACTCTAAATCCCTCTGTCTTGCTCCTCATTCCTGTCATTTGCTGCACTTACTGAATTCATTTTTGGTTTCCCTTTTCTTGCTTCTTTTGTTCTCTGCCCCCTGAAATGTACTTTGGCTTGTCTTTCTCTGAGCTAGGGGCACTTTACAAATATATAAAGCGAAGGTGAGTCTGTAAACTCTAAACTAATCTCTGGAGGTTCATTCAACTCTGAAATTGTTCAAAGATTGGTTAACCTGCTTGTAACAATGAGGCCAATCTATAAATTACAATGCAACGTTTGTGAAGATTTGTAGCTCAGGTTCAGGTTCAGGTTGTAAGTTTGCTCACTGAGCTGGTAGATTTGTTCTCAGACGTTTCTTTACCATACTAGGTAACACCATCAGTGAGCCTCTGTTGAAGCGTTGGTGCACTGTCCTGCTTTCTATTTATGTGTCTTGGTCTGTTGTGGTGGCTGATATCACTTCCGGTTCTTTTTCTGAGAGGTTGGTAAATGGGGTCCAAATCAATGTGTTTGTTAATGGAGTTCCGGTTTGAATACCAGGCCTCTAGGAATTCCCGTGTGTCTTTGTTCAGCCTGTCCCAGGATGGATGTATTGTCCCAGTCGAACTGGTGTCCTTCATTATTTGTGTGTAAGGATACTAGTGATGGCTGGTCATGTCTTTTGATGGCCAGTTGGTGTTTGTGTATCCTGGTGGCTAGTTTCCTGCCTGTCTGTCCGATGCAGTGTTTGTTGCAGTCCTTACAGGGTTATTTTGTAAATGACATTTGTTCTGCTGGTTGTTGGTACAGGGTCCTTTAGATTCATCAGGAGCTGTTTCAGTGTGTTGGTAGGTTTGTGGGCTACCATGATGCCAAGGGGCCGGAGTATTCTGGTCGTCATCTCTGAGGTGTCTCTGATGTATATAGTAGTGTGGCTAGAGTCTTTGGGCGTCTTGTGTCTTACTTAGGTTTATTGTGTAAGAATCGGCGGACTGTGCTTATTGGGTGCCCGTTGGTCTTGAATATGTTGTATAGGTGTTTTTCATCGGTATCTCAGAGTTCCTGGGTACTGCAGTGTGTTGTGGCTCATTTAAATAATGTGCTGATGCAGCTCCATTGTAAGTGTTGGCTAATTGCTCCTGTAGCTGAAAATGTGTTGCTGGAAAAGCGCAGTAGGTCAGGCAGCATCCAGGGAACAGGAGAATCGACGTTTCGGGCATAAGCCCTTCTTCAGGAATGAGGAAAGTTTGTCCAGCGGGCTAAGATAAAAGGTAGGGAGGAGGGACTTGGGGGAGGGGCGTCGGAAATGTGATAGGTGGAAAGAGGTCAAGGTGAGGGTGATAGGTCAGACTGGGGTGGGGGCGGAGAGGTCAGGAAGAAGATTGCAGGTTAGGAAGGCGGTGCTGAATATAATTGCTCCTGTAGTTAAGTATCTGGTCTGTGTGTGTTGCTTTCCTGTAGATACTGGTCTGCAGTTGACTGTTCGTTCCACTGTGGTGTCGAGGAAGGAGAGTCTGCTGTTGTTGTCTTCCTGTTTGGTGAACTTTATACCAGTAAGGATGTTGTTTATGTGTTTGTGGGTTTCTCCTAATTTGTTCCATTTTGTGATGACGAAGGAGTCATCCACATAGTGAACCCAAAGCTTGGGCTGGATCATAGGGAGGGCTGCTCATTCCAAGCTCTGCATAACTACTTCTGCCAAGAATCCTGATACTGGTGATCCCATGGGTGTCCCGTTGATTTATTTGTAGGTCTTGTCATTGAAGGTGAAGTGGGTTGTGAGGCATAGGTCTACTGGTTTGAGGATGCTGTCCTTGCTGATGGAATTGGTGCTGTCAGGTGTTTGTGTCCTTGGTTCGTCTTGTAGTGCGGCTGGTGTTTCTTTGGCTAGGGTGATGTTTATTGATGTGAATAGGGCTGTCACATCAAAGGAAAGCATGACCTCATCATCCTCTACCTTGGTGTCTTTGATGTTCAGGAATTCCAGGGTGGAGTGGATGGAGTGGTGTGAGTCTTCTATAGGTATTTCAACTAGTACCAAAAGACATGACCACGAAGGACATCAGTTCGACTGTGACACTACATCCATCCTGGGACAGGCTAAACAAAGACATGCATGGAAATTCCTGGAGACCTGGCATTCAAACCGGAACTCCATCAATAAACACATCAATGTGGACCCCATTTAACAACCTCTCCGAAAAAGAAATGGAAGTGATATCACCCACCTCAACACACCAAGACACATAAATAGAAAGCGGAACAGTACATCAGCGCTTCACCGGCGGCTGGTGATGTTACCTAGCATGGTGATGAAACTTCTGAGAACAAATCTTCCAGCTCAGCGAGCAAACTTACAACATAAATTACAATATTAAAAATGATCAGGCTTATATGTATTTGATAATTATATTGTTCAGATCTTTAAAAACGCACAATGCACTGCTTTTCAGAATTTGAGATTTGTATGTGGGGCAACGTGGTGGTTCAGTGGTTAGCATTGCTGCCTCACAGCACCAGGGACCTAGTTTGATTCCACCCAAGGGCGTGTCTGTGTGGGTTTCCTCCAGATACTCCAGTTTCCTCCCACAGTCCAAAGATGTGCAGGTTAGGAGGATTGGCCATGCTAAATTGTCCAGAGTATCCAGGGATATATAGGTTAGATGGATTAATTATGGGAAATGCAGGGTTATAGGGCAGGGGTGGGTATGGGTGGGATGTTCTTTGGAGGGCCGGTGCAGACTCGATGGACTGAATGGCCAGTTTCCACACTGTAGAGATTCTATGATATCACTTTGGATGAGTTTACTCATCATTCCCAGAACCAAATAGCTGGTCATACTCTAGAATGGATAAGTTGATATTTATGGAAACCTATCTATATTAAATGTTGTATTGACTCATTGACATTACATCTTTGGATGTTGACCCACATGAAGTAACTTCATGGTTGTAAAGGAATCTTTGTTCACTCTTCCATGGTTTGTGAGTGTTGCTGGCAAGGACAACGTTTATTGCCCATCTTTAATTATTATTGAATTAAGGGCAGTTGTGAGTCAGCTACATTGCTATTGGATGTGGAGTCATATGTAGGCCAACCCAGGTAAGGATGGTAGATTTCCTTCCTTAAAGGATACTCATCAATCAAATGGGAGTTTAGGACAATATTAGAGTCTTAATGTTTTTACAGTACAGAAAATGTCCCATTATGTCCATGCTGGACAGCAAACATACATGTATTCTCAGCTCATTTTTCAGCACTTGGCCTATAATCTTGTGTGCTATGGTGTTTCAAGTATTCATTTAAATAGTTCTTAAATATCTTGAGCTTTCCAACCTCTACCACTTTTGCAGGAAGTGAGTTCCAAATTCCCACAATGTAGGATGAAAAGATTAAACTGTGTTCCCTATTGACCCCTCCAGTAAGGGGAAAGGTTCCTCCCTATCTTCTCTGTCCAGGCCTCTCAGAACTTTGTTCACCTCAATCTGCTCCCATCCTCAGCCTTCTCTGTTCTGTGGAAAACAATCCCTTCACAGTTAACTCATTCCAGCCCAGGCAACAAACTGGTGAATCTCTGCTGCAGCCTCTCTAAGGCAATTGCATCTTTCCTGTAATGTGGAGACCAGAACTGCACACAGTACTCTAGCTGTGGCCTAACATTATAAGCTCTTTGCATTTGTGTCTTCAATGCCGTGGCTAATAATGGGTGGGACACGCTCAAAGTCAAAGGCCTATTCCTGCATGTATAATATAATGAAAAAGGCATGTGTCCCATTTGCCTTCTTAGTCCTCCTAAAACGCATCTCATCACACTTTTCAGGATTAAATTCCATTTGCCACTATTCAGACAATCTGACGAGGAACCAGTTGAATTCAAATTCCACAAGCTGTCATGATAGGATCTGACATGTGGCTCTGAATTACTAGTTCAGGATGTTAACATTACAACACAATCTCCCACAGAGGTAACCAGATAGATCTATGTGGGAGTCCTCTTAATCATTCTTTGGAGCTCTCCCCTTATATCTCTCTGCTGCTTATGTTCCTGTTGTACCTTTATCAATGCCCTCAAATCTCATCTCTTCAGCGACCCTTTCACTCCTACCTGTTTACCTCTGCTGATTTGGCTTGCCGTTGATGTCTCTTGAATGTATTTGTAAAAAAAATGTGGAATTTTGTTCGGCATTAGAGCTGTGGTATACCTTGTGAAAATTCAAGTTGTTGCTACGTTGTGGTCAATCTAGGAGATTGCTTGTGTACTCTTTCATAGCTCATATTCTCACCCTGCAATACAGTTTCTAGGTTTTGTTTCCATGTCCTTGCACTTATTCAGTGTAAAGCAGTAAATCTCAGAAAATCATAGAGTCATTGAGATGTACACCACAGAAACAGACCCTTCGGTCCAACTTGTCCATGCCAACCAGCTATTCTGAATTAATCTAGTCCCAATTGCCACCATTTTACCCACATTCCTTTAAACCCTTCCTATTCATACTGCAACAGTGCTTTCAATTATAGAGTCATAGAGATGTACAGCATGGAAACAGACCCTTCAGTCTAACCCATCCACGCCGACCAGATATCCCAACCCAATCCAGTCCTACCTGCCAGCACCCGGCCCATATCCCTTCAAACCTTTCCTATTCATACACCCATCCAGATGCCTCTTAAATATTGCAATTGTACCAGCCTCCACCACTTCCTCCGGCAGCTCCTTCCATAAACGTACCACCCTCTGCGTGAAAAAGTTGCCCCTTAGGTCTCTTTTATATCTTTTCCCTCTCACCCTAAATCTATGCCCTCTTGTTCTGGGCTCCCCGACCCCAGGGAAAAGACTTTGCCTATTTATCCTATCCATGCCGCTCATAATTTTGTAAACCTCTATAAGGTCACCCCTCGGCCTCTGACGCTCCAGCGAAAACAGCCCCGGCCCCCTGTTCAGCCTCTCCCTATAGCTCAAATCCTCCAACCCTGGCAACATGCTTGTAAGTCTTTTCTGAACCCTTTCAAGTTTCACAACATCTTTGCGATAGGAAGGAGACCAGAATTGCATGCAATATTCCAACAGTGGCCTAACCAATGTCCTGTACAGCCGCAACATGACCTCCCAACTCCTGTACTCAATACTCTGACCAATAAAGGAAAGCATACCAAATGCCTCCTTCACTATCCTATCTACCTGCGACTCAAGGAGCTATGAACCTGCACTCCAAGGTCTCTTTGTTCAGCAACATTCCCTAGGACCTTACCATTAAGTGTATAAGTCCTGCTAAGATTTGCTTTCCCAAAATGCAGCACCTCTCATTTATCTGAATTAAACTCCATCTGCCACTTCTCCGCCCATTGGCCCATCTGTCCAGATCCTGTTGTAATCTGAGGTAACCCTTCTGGCTGTCCACTACACCTCCAATTTTGGTAATTCTATCACTTCTGACAACAAGTCTGAGTGACTTTGCTACTTACAGTCAAATTATAGTTTTTTGTTATTAGCCCATGCCCACTATGCACTGACCTGAGTCTATCCAAGCTCTTCAGATACACCAGATAGAAGAAGATTATAATTTCATCATTTTGGCCTAGATTTGAACCTTTGGCCCGTTAAAGGATGGTGCGGTTTGAGTGGGTTGGGGCTGGAGTAAATGTGAATGAATATTATGAAGCAGTAAGTGTTCTGAGGTCTGCATAGCTGATGGAAGCAGCTGAAACAGTAAATTTCAAAGAGGAATTGCACATATACTCAATTAATTTTAAGGGAACAGACACGACAGGGAAAATGCTCTTCTTCTGTGCTGAATGATTCCATGATACCATACTAACACATTCCTCATGTGATCTCCTCAATAGTAGCTACACAATATCTGAATGTAGTATGGTTAGGAAGACAAGAAACAGAACCGGAAATTATTTGAAATTAGTTTCATTGAACAAGTGTCAAAGTGCAAAGAGATAATTGAACTATGCCTTTGGATATGCTGTCAAATGTTGGTGACATAGAGATTGAAATTAAACTGCAGATAAACCATGATTTACATAGCTCGTTATTGTAATGGATCTATTCATTGAATCAGAGGAGTTTTCTCTGTAATTTAATTAGCTCCACCAACCAATATTATATCAAACTTATAAAATCTAAGAAGTATCTCACAGCATGCAATTAATAACTATTGCAAACAACCTCACTTGGTATGTTCTCTGAACATCAACATTACATTGCGTGTCACATAAATAAATTTTTAAAAATCAACCTGTTTAGACATATTATCACACACCACTAGAGCAGGTGTAATATGAACCTGGACCTCTTGGTCTGGAGTTCGAGACACAGCTACCTTGTGTACGCTAATACAAATACCGTCATTGTGAATACTCCGTCCCTTCCTGCCTGCACAGTATCAATCATGTGAATCACCATTTATATTACCTTCTTTAATAAAATTTCCTAATATTGGTTTGTAAAGTCTGGAAATTGCATAAATAACATCCTGAGTTCATAGTCTATAGCAGCATTCAAGCTGCATAATTGATTCTGTGCCTCTCGGCTGTCTAGAGCCGTCAGCTTCTACATTTGAGGCTAAGTTATTAAGGAAGCTGCATTATTCACTTATTCATTAATGAGTCACCTCCTGGTATGAACTCCTGGTGTGCAAAATAAACTGTGATGTAACAGACTTGCACATAAGCACATCTTGCTATCTCCCTATTCATATATAATTATTACCTCAGACTAAGTTAATAATTAGCTTATGGTAGAAATGGATGGTTATCTAACCTTTTTTTAATAAAGGTAAGATAATATTTTCTCAATTACATTTACAATATTTTTTTTGCCCACCACATCAATTTTCCATTCTATTGCAAACCTGGCTTTAAAACCATCGCCCTATTAATTGTCTGTATATTTTGGGTTATACTTTCTGGAATGATCAGAAACTTGAGGCACTTTTCTATCCTGGACGTCCTTTATCCTGGCCACCTACTGATATGCTCAATCACATCTGGGATGCCCTTGTCTTCTTCAAAATCAAATGGGAAACTCCCTTTAGATGTTTTAAACTTGTCTCCCAGTTGTAGCTTTTCCCACCAGGGGAAAAGCCTTTTCAGTTTCCACTCTGTCAAGTGCTCTCAGGACCTTGTATATTTTAAAAAGATCATCTTGCATTCTTCAAAACTCCAATGGATGCATATCCAGCCTCTCCAATCTTTTCTCGTAAGTGTCCATTGAGCCAATTTGAAATTACGATCCCTTCCCTGCATCCAGCACTAACCTCTCACCTTTCTCTAGGCTCTCTCTTGTATCCTATTCTGCACTGTCCAAGCTCAAATTGGCAAGGAGACCCACTTTCTGCTCTCTTGACCCCTTTTCCATCAACTTTTTGAGCAACCAACTTTTTTTCCTGACCACCACATTAGCTGACGTTGACGTATCCCTCTCCTCAGATATCATCCCCGTCCCTGTTAAATCTGCCATAATCATCCTTTTTCTGAAAACACCTTTTGTCTTTATAAATGGCCACCCTCATCGCCAATGTCCCTTCCTTTTCCAAAGCCCCTGAACGTATTGTTGCTTCCCATATCTGTGACACCTTTTCCCACAATTCTATGCTTGGATTCATCCAAAATGGCCTTGGTTGCTGCCACAGCAGCAAAACAACCCTTATTGCAAGATTGCAATGTCCTGTGTGATGGTGACCATGGGAACTGTCTCATCTCATCCTTCTCAGTCTGCCTACAGACTCTAACATGGGGAGGTAAATTAATCTTACTCTATCACCTCCTCTTCATTGTCTCCACCTGGTTCCATTTCTTTGGACTGGATCATAGCCAGATAATCACCTGTATCACCAATCTCTTCCCATATCTGCATCATTTGCTTTGGGATCCACAAAGGTTCGCTTCTTGGGCTCCTCCTTTTCCTCATTTAAATGCTATCCTGCACCAATATCATCCAAAATGATATCTAGTCCCCACTCGCATACTGATAACATTCAGTTTTATCTCATCACTGCCTCTCCATTGTATTTGATTTGTCACACTGCTTAGCCAACATTCAGTGCTAGATGAGTATAAATTCTCAACATCTAAATACCGGGAAGATTCAAAACTATTCACTCTATTCACTAGCCACTGACTCCATCACTCGTTCTGAGGCTAAACAGAACTCATTGGTGCCTTATATCATCTGAGCACTTCCTATGTCGATCTCTATAATATTGCCTAACTCCATATTTGCCTCATCACATTTGCTGCTAAAACCTTAATCCATACTATTGTTAACTTTACACTTGACTATTCCATTGATCTCCTGGGCAGTTTTCCATCTTACATAAACTTGAACTCAACCAAAATTTTGTTGCCCTTATTGTAACTTAAATCAAGTTACATTTAGAAATTGCCCCAATGATTTACAGTGTCTCTTGGTCTGGCATTAACCCCATTTTAAAATTCAATTCCTCATTTTCAAATTCGTCCAAAATCTTGTCCCTTTCCTATCACTATATGATAATACAATGCAAAATGTCTTTGAGACTTCTGTGCCCCTCCAAATGTAGCTTCTTGTGCATTGCCACTTGTAATCACTTCAGCCTTGCTGATTCTGCTGTCATCTCCCTGGGGCTAAACTTTTCCAATCTTGTCCATTTCTCCACCTGGGGCCCTTTTCCCTTATTAAGACACTTCTCTTAAACTACTGCTTTAACTATTCTTTGGATTGGCTGTTTTAATATGTGGCTCAATAACCAGGTTTTGTTTGAAGATGTTAGAGGTGCTATATAAATGTAGTTGCTGTTACAAACCACTGCCATGTATAGGGAATATTGTTTAGCCAATTATATAAAAAAAACACAATTCCTTTATATTATTCTTACATCCACACTAATGTGTCCAATTAAAATGATGCTTTCTTCTAATGAGTCAAGAAGGTTTGGTATTCACATTGCTGTGCATCAGCTTGGATAAAACTGATTAGTATTATACAGTACACTGTAATATGATGGTAAGTTCACTGATTTTACATGACAGATTCTGACTGACATTAATTACAATGGACTGGATATTGCAAAAGGAATAACGGTGAGTGCTATAATGCTGGATTCTGTGCTGTACGGTCTGTTCCCTGGGATGCAGACCAAGACAAACATCAGCTGCGCCTGGAGGACCAACAGCTCAGTGAAAGTCACTCTTTGGTCTGCCCGACACTTGTTGGTCTTCCAGAGCAAGCGGTTGACTCTGACTGGCACCTTCCATGGTCAATAGACAATAGGTGCAGGAGTAGGCCATTCTGCCCTTCGAGCCAGCACCACCATTCATTATGATCATGGCTGATCATCCTCAATCAGTATCTTGTTTCTGCCTTATCCCCATAACCCTTGATTCCACTATCCTTAAGAGCTCTATCCAACTCTTTCTTGAAAGTATCCAGAGACTTGGCCTCCACAGCCTTCTGGGGCAGAGCATTCCATACACCCACCACTCTCTGGGTGAAGAAGTTTCTCCTCAACTCTGTTCTAAGTGGCCTACCCCTTATTTTTAAACTGTGTCCTCTGGTTCGGGACTCACCCATCAGCAGAAACATGGTTCCTGCCGCCAAAGTGTCCAATCCTTTAATAATCTTATACGTCTCAATCAGATTCCCTCTCAGCCTTCTAAACTGAAGCATATACAAGCCCAGTCACTACAATCTTTCAGCGTAAGATAGTCCCGCCATTCCGGGAATTGACCTCGTGAACCTACACTGCACTCCCTCAATAGCCAGAATGTCTTTCCTCAAATTTGGAGACCAAAACAGCGCACAATATTCCAGCTGCAGTCTCACCAGGGCCCTGTAAAGCTGTAGAAGAACCTCTTTGCTTCTATACTCAATTCCTCTTGTTATGAAGGCCAGCATGCTATTAGCCTTCTTCACTACCTGCTGCACCTGCATGCTTGCTTTCGTTGACTGATGTACAAGAACACCTAGATCTCGTTGTACTGCCCCTTTACCTAACTTGACTCCATTGAGGTAGTAATCTGCCTTCCTGTTCTTGCCACCAAAGTGGATAACCACACATTTATCCACATTAAACTGCATCTGCCATGCATCCGTCCACTCACCTAGCCTGTCCAGGTCACCCTGTAATCTCCTAACATCCTCCTCACATTTCACCCTGCCACCCAGCTTTGTGTCATCAGCAAATTTGCTAATATTACTTTTAATACCTCCATCTATATCATTAATGTACATTGTAAAAAGTTGCAGTCCCAGCACTGATCCCTGCGGCACACCACTGGTCACCGCCTGCCATTCCGAAAGGGAGCCATTTATCACTACTCTTTGTTTCCTATCAGCCAACCAATTTTCAATCCATGTCAGATTTTGCCCCTAATACCATGTGCCCTAATTTTGCTCACTAATCTCCTATGTGTGACTTTATCAAAGGCTTTCTGAAAGTCCAGGTATACTACATCCACTGGATCTCCCTTGTCCATCTTCAGAGTTACATCCTCAAAAAATTCCAGAAGATTAGTCAAGCATGATTTCCCCTTCATAAATCCATGCTGACTCTGACCTATCCTGTTACTGCTATCCATATGTGTCATAATTTCGTCCTTTATAATTGACTCCAGCATTTTTCCCACCATTGGTGTCAGACTAACTGGTCTATAATTCTCTGTTTTCTCTCTCCCTCCTTTCTTAAAAAGTGGGACAACATTAGCCACCCTCCAATCTGCAGGAACTGATCCTGAATCTATAGAACATCGGAAAATGATCACCAATACATCAACGATTTCTAAAGCCACCTCCTTCAGTACCCTGTGATGTAGACCATCAGGTCCCGGGGACTTATCAGCCTTCAGACCTAACAGTCTCTCCAACACCATTTCCTGCCTAATATAAATTCCCTTCAGTTCAGGTCCTTCAGCCACTATTACATCTGGGAGATTGCTCGTGTCTTCCCCAGTGAAGACAGATCTAAAGTACCAATTCGACTCTTCTGCCATTTCTTTGTTCCCCGTAATAAATTCACCCATTTCTGTCTTCAAGGGCCCAATTTTAGTCTTAACCATTTTTTTCTTTTCACATACTTAAAAAAGCCTTTACTATCGTCCTTTATATCTTTGGCCAGTTTACCTTTGTACCTTATTTTTTCTTTGCATATTTCCTTTTTAGTAATCCTCTGTTGTTCTTTAAAAGCTTCCCAGTCCTCCGATTTCCCACTCGTCTTTGCTATGTTATACTTTTTCCCTTTTGTCTTTATATGGTCCTTAACTTCCCTCATCAGCCACGGCCACCCCTGCCTCCCCTTAGGATCTTTTTTTCCTTTTTGGAATGAACTGATCCTGCATCTTCTGCATTATACCCAGAAATACCTGCCATTGTTGCTCCACTGCCATCCCTGCTAGGGCATTGCACTAGTGAACTTTGGCCAGCAACTCCCTCATAGCTCCTTAGTTCCCCTTATTCAACTGAAATATTGTCACTTCCAATTCTACCCTCTCTCTTTCAAACTGCAGATTAAAGTTTATTGTATTGTGGTCACTACCTCCTAATGGCTCATTTACTTCGAGGTCTCTGATCAAATCTGGTAAGTTGCACAACACCAGATCCAGAATTGCTTTCTCCCTGGTAGGCTCCAGCACAAGCTGTACTAAGAATCCATCTCGGAAGCACTCCACAAACTCCCTTTCTTGGAGTCCAGTACCATCCTGATTTTCCCAGTCTACCTGCATGTTGAAATCCCCCATAACAACTGTATCTTTGCGACAAGCCAATTTCAGCTCCTTATTCAACTTACACACTGTATCCAGGCTACTGTTTGGGGCCTGTAGATAACTCCCATTAGGGTCTTTCTACCCTTAGAATTTCTCAGCTCTATCCTGACTCTATATCCCCTGATTCTAGGTCCGCTCGCGCAATGGACTGAATATCATCCCTTACCAACAGGGCCACCCCACCCCCTCTGCCAGTCAGTCTGTCCTTATGATAGCATGTATAGCCTTGAATATTCATTTCCCAAGCCCAGTCCACTTGAAGCCATGTCTCAGTTATCCCCACAACATCGTAAATGCGAATTTCCAAATGAGCCTAAAGCTCATCCACCTTATTTCTAATGCTCCATGCATTCATATATAATATTTTTAATTTGTTACTCCCCTCACCCTTCCTATCAATCCCTATTTCACTTGACCTTACGGCATGATCCTTTTTTGAGTTTTCTGCTCCATTGATTCCGTTGTCTTTCTTGACTTCTCTTGTTCTAACTTTCCCTTTAACTTCCTTCTTAAACTTCCAGTTTGTCCCCTCTCCTTCGCTATTTAGTTTAAACGCAGCTGTGTTGCAACGGCAAAGCTACCTACCAGAATGTTGGTCCCCCACCTATTAAGGTGCAATCCGTCCCTCTTGTATAATTTATCCTTACCGCTAAACATACCCCAGTGATCCAAGAATTTAAATCCTTACTTTCTGCACCAGTTCCCCAGCCACACATTCAAGTCTATTATCTCCCTGTTCCTGACCTCTCCAGCCCGAGGAACTGGAAGCAAGCCAGAGATAACCACCCTGGATGTCCTGCTTTTCAGCCTTCTTCCGAGTTCTCTGAAGTCCCGCTGTAGAATATCCCTCCTCTTCCTCCCAACGTCATTTGTGCTGACATGCACCACAATGTCTGGCTCTTCACCTTCCCCCTTGAGGATTCCCTGCACTCTGTCTGCGATGTCCTTAATCCTGGCACCAGGAAGGCAACACACTATCCTCAAATCCCGCCTGTTGCCGCAGAAACCCCTTTCAGTCCCTCTCACTATGGAGTCCCCTATTACCACAGCTCTGTGTGATGTCTGACTCCTTGGCTTTGCCTCCACGCCAATTTCTGATTGGCAGACCTGACCACCTCTCGGACTGGCAGTGACATCTGTCTCTACGGTTTCCAAGAGATTCAACCTGTTCCTGACAGGTATTTCCCCCGGGTCTCTTGCACTTGTCTCATCTCTGCCTTCCTCATCGTCTTCTCCCTTCTACTCTCTTCTGGTATGCTCGGTGTAATAACCTCGCTGAAGGTCCTGTCCAGAAAGATCTCGTTCTCTCGGATGAGCCTGAGGTTATCTGGTTCTTTCTTCAGTGCTGCAATATGCTCGGTCAGAAGCTGAACGTGTACACACTTTCCACAGTTATACGAGCCACTACACCAGAGTCCCTGACCTCCCACATCATGCACGCAGTACACTGAATCAACTTGGCAGTCATGTCTTCCCCTGTTCAACTGTGGCATAATCACTTCTCTCAACTTCTTTGCCTCTGCGCTCCGACTTCACTTCCGCCCAGCTCCCGTCGCTCTCTGCTGCAAAAAGACCGCTGGCTTCAAGGTAAGTACTTAAATAACACTCATCCATCTTCCCAACAGCCTCTGCACTCCGACTTCACTTCCGCCCAGTTCCCGCCGCTCTCTGCTGCCACTCTCTAGTCCAGGACTACATGCTGGGGAACACATTAAAGCTTGGGGCAGGTGCCTCCAAGGTGCAGTGAGGCAAGACCACTGCCTGAGATCTTTCTGCCAAAGTTAAACGAAAGCCCATTCAGTTATCAGGCCCTCAAATGTATGTAAATATAGTCTTCTTTAAGTAAGAAATGCCTTGGGTTTGTTGCTTCTCCAACTGTAAAGACTGTACAGAATCAAATAGAATCACATGACTATGTATGTATATGAAGATTTTTTTTTAATAAAGTACATTTTTGGAATTAAAGTGAGTGCTCACTATTATAAGCAGGTAAATTTGAGAGAAATGAATGGCACCCAGTCATGCAGTTGAATGCACAAATCCAATTGTGGCTGTTCAATATACTCTGCTCCCCCATTGTTACATCCTCACCAATAGTCTCGACACTGAATTCACTGCAACCAATGGAAGTATGCAGTATTCACTCACTAGTTCCACGCTAACAATAACTTAAAGTTACGGCCAGAAACAGAAAAGTAGTGGAGACACCCAACATGTCTAGTAGTATCTGTGAAAAGATAAACACAGTGAACGTTTTGAGTCAAATATAACTCTTCAGAACTTAAGAATCTGCAAGTCTTTAAGAAATTGAAGCCACAGTTAGGACAAATCTATAGATTTGAAAGCGATGGGAATTCTCTCTGGTGATTGTACTGTAAAGGACTGCTGTGGGTTTGAGTGGATTGTGTTTTATTGTATGTTGAAATCTTTAAACCTGTGTTATAAGCAAAGAGATTAATTTTATTATCCTTTTAATTTCTTAAGCATAATAAACTTCTGTTTTATTGTTAAAGCCAGATCTATAACTTTGTGTATTTGTGTTTCTGTGAAAAATCATCACTTTAAAACCAAAAAAAAACCCCAAAAAATGATCAATGAAGGCAGACTTCAGTCTGGGATCTGGGATCTGACTTGTGCAGCATTAACATCAACCTGGACCATAACAGTAGGAAACAAATAATTATTTTTAGTATAGACAAATTGTGATGTTCATGGAAATGACTAAAAGAATAAAGTCACAAGATTCTATGGATATGAACAAATAGCAATAAGCTTTACCATACAGCATCAGAACAGTAATACAATGTACAATGCAGTTAAACTTAACTTGGTAAACATGGAAAAACAAACAAAGTAAACACCCCAAAGTGCACATCAAATGCAATCAAGACCCAGCTTATAA
This sequence comes from Chiloscyllium plagiosum, assembly GCF_037043375.1. NCBI lineage: Eukaryota > Metazoa > Chordata > Chondrichthyes > Orectolobiformes > Hemiscylliidae > Chiloscyllium > Chiloscyllium plagiosum. The sequence goes on from NW_028270177.1 coordinate 21,393,745, forward strand.
ATTTGTCAGCAGTTCTCACCAGACATTAATGAGATGATGGATCATTAAATCGCATTAAACTTCATAAGTACAGTTCTTTGCTAATGCCAATCTGACCTTGAACCTCCCTATCATTAGTTGTTCTATCATGGAATACCTTGATGACTACTCCCTTGCAGGTCAATCACCCTCTTTCCTGGCTCTATGTTCACTTGGACTCCAGAAAATTCATTGCAGCATTCATCTACAGGCAGAACTCCAGCTTTTCACTGGCTAGATATTTTAAGCCAGAACCACCATGTTCTGACCACTGATCTTTAATTGAGCTCAGTTTTGTCAAACAAATAAAGTGGAACTTCCAACCCCCACTCTCATCTGTACTGAGATATTAATGGCGCATAGCTTCTTCTGAATCAGCACGTCTCCCCAGACATCTCCTGAGCCACAACCCCAACACTTAGCTGTGTTCAACCTCCTAGAACTTCTTCCTGAGTTCTAACAACACAACTGCTCTTGATCTGTCACTCAGTCTCCTACATGAAAGCCACAGTTTAGTTGCCTTCCCAGCAGTTCAGCTAAAAGTAACATTGCCAGCATGAGAGTATTTGTCTACTTGTCACACATACTGACTTCTCATCCCATTGCTTGTCGCCATTGAACTCTTTTTCAGTGACCTTTGTACTGGTTTAAATAGGCTGATGGAAAAAACTTGCAACTAGCCCCACTCCTTTTTTTAAGGCAGAATTATACGTCACTAAGATTTTGGAGCAGCCAAATGTAACAACCCCTTTTAACTGAGTGTACCTCAATTGTTCTCACAGAATGCTGGCTTCTGCAGCACTGAAGATACATACAAAAGGAAGAATTCAGTACAAAGTGCAGTGCAATAGGCTTAAAAGCAGTAGTTTGGGGAATGATCACAGTTCAAATTTAACTCCTATTCTGAACAGCATGGTAGAAAATCTGACATTTTAAAGATTTGCGGAAACATTAACTGCGATGTTTGTCCAATAAATTCTTTCAAAAAAATGCATTGTCTCTGCTGTTTTTATATATAACAATGTGGAGCTATGAGAGAACCAAGTCTGATTCTAAAATGCTATGCCCTCCTTATTCTTTTCTATGCACAGTAGAATCCAAGTGATGCTGTTTCCATGCCAGATGATGAGAATTTGAAATGCAATGCCAATATAAACACAAGATGGCTGTTGTCAAGGGTAATCTGTAGATGAATTAATTTAGACAGGATGAGGAGGAAATGAATCACATCCTTGCTTCACACCTCTCACTGTGAACCATTCAGTGAGTGTTGATGTAACTCTTAACCTGTAACAAATAATAACACTATTCAGCAAGAATAATCAATAGGCAAGTTCAAAAACAATTCCTGGAAATAACTTCTATTATCAAAATAATTATGTTTTTTTTGTCAGATTATTTTTTTCCTGAACCATCCCCTATGCTTTAAACTCAAGTGTATTAATATTTGACAAGACTGTGCCGTTATTTTCTGCGATGACGAAGCTGTGATTGCTTTTCAATTACTTTGTACGGAAAAAAAGCACACAGGCAAAACTGGGAATGCAAAATGTTCGACTTGGGTCAACTGGATTTTTTGTTTACACGATCAAAAAGGCTGTTCTGATTCATTATTATTTTAATTATTGCATATGTAATTTTCAATTTCTCAAATGACCTGAATTGATCAGGTAAATTGCTTCTCTAAATCAATGCAGAAATAAAGTTTTAATTAACGGGTATGAAGACATGGGGGAGCAGGGAGGGGGAAGCCATCTCCCCTCACAGCCTCAGAGGTGCTTTCATGTCTCCTATCTACCCAGGGACACACAAATGTTAACCACAAATATCACATGCAAAAACCATATCTGCATTTCAGATTGACCTATGTTCGGCTTCACGATTTGTCCACCTGGAAGGTGAGGATGCCAGCACAAGCCAGAACATCAAAGTGCCCTGCGTCATTCACACCTACCTTGGCAGGGTCTGATGCACACCCTGGAGGATGTATGTAGTCAGCTTGAAGAGCTTGCACCAGGTGAATCACAATATGTGGGCAAATGGCAGTGACAGATGATGCCATCAAAGCTCAGTCACGAGGCCTGATGAGGTAAGAGGTTTCCTCAGGGGGCATGGAGTATGACAGATTAATTGCAAGGTAGGGGGTCTTCCATTTGGGGTGGCTATTGCTGCTGGGCATGGCATAAGCCCACAGAAAGGTTGCCAGGTTTAATTGAGTGAGGGGGCACCCATCAAGCACTGAAGAAAATATGAATTGGTCACGTAAGGGGCTCAGTTGGCCTAAGGTAATATGCCAGCAGAGACTGGAAGGCGATGAGTACAGCACTTTACACAACTTTACCCAATGTTACACCACAGCCAGCTCCCAGCTCAGCCTGAAATCCCAGGCAAGGTTGCAATATTTCTCACTGAGACAATGCGCCTTTAACTGGTTATTCTTCTGGATGTATGTCAGCTCCTGTTTTTTAACATTGTGCACAGGGCATGCAGAGTGACGTGGAACCGGCTGATGTTGGTGAGAGAGGTTGTATTTACAGCAACAGTAATGTTATTGTCAGCACCAGCTTCCAATTGTTTCCAGTACACCCCAGCAAGAAAGGAGCCAAATGTTACCGAGATGACAAACAACTTAAAGTGTGAGCCATTGGTGCAGTGAGAAAAAGACTTATTGGGATGTGAAAATTAACTTAAATACAAAATAATACATCAAATCACATGACCTGGCAATTTTCCTTTGCCAAATTTGCCAAATATCTGTACAAACTTCATCATTTTGTAATGATGTAAAGTTATGTAAAGATAGTGCCAGTGATTTGGGAGGTGAGATGGGGGTGTGTGCAGTGGTGATATTCATTATGAAAAGAGAGAGATGGAGAGAGCAGTACACTGTTATCCAGGTTGGAATGATCCCTCTGTGGGCCAAACAGATGAGGGAATGGGGTTAAACAAGTCCCTGAAGAGGAGGAGACAGTCACCCTTTGGGGCTTTCACAGAGGTGCACCCTTAATTGGGATGAAAGCAGGTTTCCTGTCCAAATAAATGGGAAATGGGTGGGCTCTTGAGTTTGGAGGGCTAGTCAAGGGCTTCCAGCTTGAATGAAGCAGTAGACTATAGTAGAGGGTACATGGCTGATGGGGCTTCTCAGTAAGGAAGAGAACACTCTCCCCCACTTTTTATTTTTAAATCATCATGTGAGGCAACTAGAGACCAACTCAAAAATCCCAGCCTCCCCAATCGTTAAGAAGGCACTTTATGAATTTAATTGACTACCTGTCTTTTCGATATGGGATAGCCCTGCCAGCCATGAACCTGCCTTAGCAGAAATGACTGGTGCCACAAATGGGGCTGGGGAATTGTCACACTGTGACCTGTACTGCTGTTCTCAAGCCATACCCAACTATGTCCCAAAAATGCATCTCCCATCACCATACACAGTTATGATAAAGTTGCATTTCTATGATTATATTTTGATTCAAAAAGTAGGGGGTTGCTGTCAACTTTTATGCAGGTAACAATTTGGAGAGATTGAAATCCCCCTTCTCTCCCCATTGCCTCACCATGGCAGAGCAGTCAAGCTGAAGATGTTACCCACTAACCTGCTCTCTAAGTGTAATAGGAGCCAAGTATCCATGAGCAGCTGGACAAGTAGCTCCAATGGTGCACTGTTCTGGGACTCTGTCGAGGTAGTTGGTCCCATGGTAAGTTTGACCTCATCAGCAAGGGGGGCGGTTATCACAAAGAAAACTGGAGAAACTCAGATGGCCTTGCAGCATCTTTGGAGAGAGAAACAGAGTTAATATTTCAATCCAGTATGAATCTTCTTCAGAACGCAGTTAGATACTTGGCTAAAGTTGGGGATTGACATAAACATGACGCATATAAAAGTGATTTTTTTGGGGGGAAAATATCAGGGTTGACTTTTACACAAGATCTAACATTACTCAAGTACTTATTCAAGTGGAGTATTGCATTAGGAGAAAGTGAGGACTGCAGATGCTGGAGAGTCAGAATCGCAAAGTGTGGTGTGGGGGGGGGTGGAGGTGGGGCTGGGGGGAAGGTAGCTGGGAAGGCGAATGGTGGATGCAGGTGGGGGAGGGGGGGGTAATTGTGATAGGTCATTGGGGGATGGAGCAGAGAGGTGGGAAGGAAGATGAGCAGGTAGGACAGGTCAAGAGGGTGGTGCTGAGTTGGAGGGTTGGATATGGGATGAGGTGGAGGAGGGGCGATTTAGAAACTAGCGAAGTCAATGATGAAGTCTTGCATTGACTGTCCCCCAGCCTGGATGCCAGACAATCTGGATCCATTGTTGTGCATTTTGGATTCCACCACCCCAACCCAGCAGATGCAATTTTAGCCAAAGAAATCCTGCTCCTGCTACCTTTTGATTCTGATGAGGCTGAGACAAATGACCACAGTCCACCCCTTTCCAATCACCTTCTGAGGAATCTCTCACGACAGCAATCTCACTGAGCAGGTGACTGAAACTGTCATAATGGGGAGGCAGGGGGCTGAAATTGGCAAGTGATATGCTGAAAAAAAGCTTAATCTTTCATCCCTTATGCTACAAAATGCAAAGAAATCTGTTGCTCAGCAGGAAGAGCTGGCATTGAGATGGGAGCTGGCAGTGAAGCCACTTAATTTCTGTTGCACATGAAGATAGAGCCAATAACTGACACAACCTGGATTGAGTCAGAAGGAAGCTGCACATCGTAACCTTTAACTTGTTCCTATGTATGTTTATTATAGAAACGTGAGGTTGTCTTGACTAATTGTTTATTGTGCAGAAAGTGAGGACTGCAGATGCTGGAGATCAGAGCTGAAAATGTGTTGCTGGAAAAGCGCAGCAGGTCAGGCAGCATCCAAGGAACAGGAGAATCGACGTTTCGGGCATAAGCCCTTCCTCAGGAATGAGGAAATTGTCCACTTTCCTCATTCCTGTGGAAGGGCTTATGCCCGAAACATAATTGGTAATTGTGCCAAGATGCTCTTGAATTAATCCCTGGGACGGTACAACATGGCATTATGGGAATACAGAGGCCCAGGCTACTGTTAAGGGACAAGGCTTTAAGTCCTGCTGCAGTAATCAGTGAAATTTGAATTCAGTCAATGAATCTGGAATTCTAAACTAGCCTCAATAAGAGGGACCACAACAGGTTTCATCGATTTTCATAAAAACTCATCTGGTTTACAGTCATGGAGATGTACAGCACAGAAACAGACTTCAGTTCAACAGGTCCATGCCAACCAACTATTCTAAATTAGTCTAGTCCCATTTGCCAGTATTTGGCCCATATCCCTCTAAACCCTTCCTATTCATATACCTATCCAAATGCCTTTTAAATAGCGTAATTGTACTAGCCCCCATCACTTCCTCTGGCAGCTCATTCCATACACGCACCACTCTCTGCATGAAAGAATTGCCCCTTAGGTCTCTTTTATCTTTCCCCTCTCACCTTAAACCTGTACTCTCTAGTTCTGGACTCCTCATCCCCAGGGAAAAGACCTTGGCTATTCACTCTATCCATGCCCTTCATGATTTTATAAACCTCTATAAGGTCACCCCTCAGCTTCTGACACTACAGGGAAAACAGCCCCAGCCTATTCAGCCTCTCCCTATAGTTCAAACCCTCCAACCCTGGCAACATCCATGTAAATCTTTTCTGAACCTTTTCAAGTTTCACAACATCCTTCCTGTAGCAGGGAGACCAGAATTGAAGGCAATCCAATGTCCTTTGCAGAAACAAATTTACCATCTTTATTTAGTCTAACTTACATGTGACTCTAGACCCACAGCAATGTGTCTGATTTTTAACTGCCTCTGAGATGGTCTAACAAGCCATAAGTTCAAGGGCAATTAGGGATGGATAACGCATATTGGTCATATCAGATATGCCCACAACCCATGAAAGAATAAAGAAAAATAATAATTTTGAACTCTGAAAGCCAATGGCTGCATTCTGAAGTTTCTGAGTTCAGGTGCCACTGTAGTGTTTGAGTACAAGAACTGAAGCTAACATTCCAGGTGGTGTTAAGACAGCACTGTACTGTTGGAAGTGCCATTTATTTTAGGTGCTAAACCAAGGCCACCATGTTCCTGCTCAAGTGGATGTAAAACATTCCAGGCCATTATTTTAAAGAAAGGAGTTATCTTCAATGTCCTGGCCAATATTTATCACTTAATCTATATCACAATGTTTATTGTCATATTGTCATTGCGAGAGTTTGCTCTGTTGCCCATATTGCAACAGTTATTACACTTCAAAAAGTACTTCGTTGGTTGTGAAACACATTGAGACATCACTTGCTGTGAAAAGCCCCATATAAATGAAGACTTTCTTCTTTATAGTTTGGAAAACTATACAGACACTCAGTTTAAGAACTGTTAATGATGACAGAAGCCTTACAATTTAGAGTTTCTGATGACTCTTGCCCCCCTGTTGCAGCTGATATATATTTGAAGTGAACTTAAATACTTACAGGTCAAATGCATCTAACTTTCAGACTCAAAAAGAGCACTGAATATGTTGGTGAAGGCCTCCGAGTTGCATGAAGTGTTTCTTTTGCCAAAATGGCTGGACTGCAGAGATCATTTTGTTTATTATTTTCAATAAAAACATGACTCATTTGAGACGATTAATATTACAATTCTGACAGTCCAAGGTTATTCAAGAAGGAATTAAAATATCTTAGTGGGACAGCTGGAGAGAAGAATAACTCACATTGTTATACTGTTCAAGAACGAAATTCTTGTTAATGTTCTTTACCATAAATTACCAAAAACTAATTTGGTGGGCTTTTGAAAATTAAATAAGGCAGAATCATTTTGTTATTTTGAAAAATATATTCACAGAGTGAACTGGAACCAGTTTATGGAGCACTGTTAGATCTCATAGTTTCCAATGAAGGTCTGAGTCAGGGGTGGTTTCAAGTAACCTTTATTGCAACTTTATTTTCAGTACAACTTCATTCCTCCAGAGCAATAAAGCACACAAAAAGTTTTGGAATATCTTATACTTTTTAAGCTTAGAACACACATGCTCCGCCCTCCCTTTGTTTCGTATTGGTCAGCAGTGCTTTTGTAAGTGGATCACTGGTACTGCATCTTGTACAGTTCAAGCTTGCTTCAGCAATTTACTTGCTGTCACGTACACAGTTTAGTTGCTGATAGTCCTTAACCCGAAGGAGGTACTGCTGCACTCAGCAATTTCAATGTATTTCCAACTAAGCTAAGAAGGGGTGGCACGGTGGCTCAGTGGTTAGCACTGCTGCCTCACAGCACCAGGGACCCAGGTTCGATTCCAGCCTCGGGTGACTGTGTGGAGGTTGCACATTCTCCCTGTGTCTGCGTGGGTTTCCTCCCACAGTCCAAAGATGTGCTGGTCAGGTGAACTGGCCATGCTAAATTATCCATAATGTTAGCTGCATTAGTCAGAGGGAAATGGGTCTGGGTGGGTTACTCTGTGGAGGGTCAGTGTGGACTTATTGGGCTGAAGGGCCTGTTTCCACGCTGTAGGGAATCTAATCTAATGTCACCAAACAACAAAGAGATGGACAGACTTATGGTCCACCCTCGGTCCTGTGTAGTTTCATGATGTTACCAGATTTCTTATCTCCCTGTAATGATATGGGGGGTTGCTTTTACTTCCTGAGTCTGGTTTGAATCTTTTCCTCTAATGCTTTCAGTGATTTTTTTTATGTACAGTGTACTACTTTGGAGTATATATCTATGATTATCTGAAGAATCTTAACTAAAATCTACTATTACTATTGTAATAGATTGATGAAATAATTCAAGAGAGATTCATTAATTAAATGACTTATCTATGTCTTATGCATGAACAACTGCAGCTGCACATTCTATCCCAGTCCAGTAACCTTGAGTCTACAGAGCTACTATCATTCTATTTATGAAGACTACATTCAGCAAATATATCCCGAAGGTCTCTAACTACTGTCAGCCATGTTTTGCTGCATTAGCCATGGGCAGCTATTGGCCATTTTATACTGCTCAGTCACGGGCAATTGTAACAAATACTATCTTTTAAATCATAGTAACAGTTGGCTTTATACAAGGTTGAGAAAATATTAAAAGAGCAGGAAGCTCAAGCCGTGAAATGACATTCTGAGAAATCTTAAATTTAACCTTAAGGTCTGCTTTCAACTTTTCCAATTAACTATTGCCATTTCCAATTTAAATAAAGACAATGAGAATGTAGTTACATTTCTCCTGTGGCTGCTATGAACCTCAGTCTATCATGGGTAAATCATATGATTCAGAGAGGAATCTTAAAATATCCTTAACAAAACATAAGGTACGTACTTCCAGACTGATTTCCTTGGCGTATGTTGAATTATGAAAAACACTTTCAAGGAATGAAAGGCTCAAAGAATTGAATGGTACATCATGACCTCAGTGGATGTAAATCGAACACCTTGCCAATGCATCTACCCTGGGTTTCTGCTAATACTTTTGAGGGCATGACAGCCAAACAAAACAGAAAATTCTTGGTTTACCTGATAATATTTGGGAGATAGTGGATTGGGAAGTTTAAAAGCTTCTCCCTTTTTTGGAGGTCGTGTTCTAACTCTAGGGGCTAAGGTACAGGATGTGGATGTAGGTTTGCTCGCTGAGCTGGAAAGTTAATTTTCAGACATTTCATCATCATACTAGGTAACATCTTCAGTGAGCCTCTGGACAAAGCACTGCTGATGTTTCCTGCTTTCTCTTTATATATTTGGGTTTCTTTGGGTTGGTGGTGTCATTTCCTATGGTGATGTAATTTCCTATGGTGAT